>NC_142591.1:31985600-32080600 GCF_965207765.1 Zootoca vivipara
AGCACTGTGCTCTGTTGCTGAGGATATTCCCCAATAGCAGAAGGATGCATGGATGTTCCTCACCTTGGATAGTTTTGAAGAATAGCTGTGGTTCCCTGACTCTATCTACCTTTCTGAAAGCATGTTTCATTTTTATAATTTTGCTTACAGTGGTACCTCGAGTTACAAACGCCTTAGGTTACAAACACTTCAAGTTACAAACTCCACTAACCTGGAAGAGTTACCTTGAGTTGAGAACTTTGCCCCAGGATGAGAACGGAAATCTTGTGCCAGCGGCATAGTGGCAGCAAGAGGCCCCATTAGCGAAAGCAAGCCTCTAGTTAAGAACAGTTTCAGGTTAAGAACGGACCTCCGGAATGAATTAAGTTTGTAACTAGAGGTACCAGCTGTATTTCTACTCCATGTTTAAGGGCAAGCCTTTGCAAGGCAGTCTTCAATAGTGGGTAGAGACCATTCCTACCCTCCATTCCTACCCCTACTCCCATTTAGACACATAAGTTTGCCCATAGACATCCCATATACACCTTGCATATGTGCTCAGGAGTTGAAAACTGAAAATTATCCCACAGAGCAACTGATCATGCTCTGCATTCTCAAAAATAAAAACACCAAAAGGCCTCTCATCAAGTTTCAGATGGGTTTTTTTGAGACATTGATTAATAGTGATTCATTAAAAAAAAGCAATGGGCTAGTTTCAGCCGCTACCCCCCCCCCCCATGCAAAAGGCAATTTGTCACATTTTGACATTATAAAGCATTTACTAAGTTGGGGGAGAAAAACAGTATCCAAAAAATTGAATCATCATATAGTCCATGCCATGTGGAACAGTTTGAATCCATAACTCTCCTATTTGTTATGTTTACAGGTAGGTAGCCATGTTGGTCTGACGTAGTCAAAACAAAATAATTTTTCCCCTTCCAGCAGCACCTTAGAGAACAACTAAGTTTGTCATTGGTATGAGCTTTCGTGTGCATGCACACTTCTTCAGATACCCTGTAACATGCTTACAGAAAGGTAGATTGAGTCAGGAAAACCCTCAGCCATTCTTCAAAACTATCCAACGTGAGTAACATCTGAAAAAGTGTGCATGCACACGAAAGCTCATACCAATGACAAACTTAGTTGGTCTCTAAGGTGCTGCTGGAAGGGAAAAAAATTCTATTTGTTATGTGTTATACAAAACAACATTAAGGGTCACTTAAGTGTCCATTGGAGATTTCAACATGTGTCAGGCAGCCTACTTATGAATGATTCATCTTTCTGGTGCCAACACCTCACACAGCTGGAGCAAGGGGAGGATGAAAAGTCCAGATGTTTTGGACTACAACTCCCATCATTCCCAGATAGGGGAATTGTAGTTATCTGGCGGGGGGGGGGGCATCACATTGGCTATCCCTGTTCTAGCTTAATTTCAACTGTGCTGCAGCACCACTGCTGGCCAGAGATGTTACTATGGCTTTGTCAGCCCAGCCAGTCCAGGTGTGCCACCTCTCCCCTGCAATTCTAACCTGGGGCATCGTTTCCCTTCACATTAATAGGAGTTAGGGGGGGGGATCTTACTCCTGCTGTTGATAGGAAAATTAAGCATGGATTGCTCCTTGGGACTTGCTCTGCTCCTCATTATGACCATTGATAAAAGTACTTGCCCTCACCAAAAGCCTCCCCCTTCCTAATTGATTTATAAGAACACACAGAAACTATTTTTAAGAAGGTGTTGCATTTCTCTTTAAGGTTTAAGCAGTAATTTATCCTTTATTTAAAAGTTACTAAATAAAGTTTCTGTCACTAAAATTAGCTGTACAATATGCAATCTGAAACTAGTTTTTTAGTCATCAGATGTATTTTACAGATTCAGACATTCTGAATTTCTTTGGATTACTTTCAAAATAAGTATGACAATGATAGGAAAATGGGGTGATAGTGACTGGAATTTAAATGAATATATTTTAAAAGACTATTTTAAACCCCTGCAATACTTTGTAGCACATTATCTTTTTCATCTTCCTGTCAGTGCAACAATAGCTCTCATGGCAGCCAAATGATTATACTATTAAACGTATAAAGCTTACTTCTTATTGATTCTTTACAATACTTTTATAACAATTATTATAGGATTTTGCTTTCGGGGGGCAACATAGCAACTCATCTTCAAATACAATATTTTATTTCAGCTTGAACTTGCAGAGTGCACATGTGCATGCAAACTCATTTTCTTCTAATTAAAGTAGATCAAGAGTAACCAATGTGGTGCCTTCCGGATGTTTATTATTATAAAATGAAGATAAAATTAAAATACAGATTTTAAAAAGAATTAAAACCATTTCTACAACCTGTAAAATCAATAAAATAATTCCTACAACACACACACACACACACACACACACACACACGTATGTAGGTAGGTAGGTAGGTAGGTAGGTAGGTAGGTATGTGAGACTCAAGGAATGCTCTCTTAAAAACATATTCAATAGGTACCTAAACATGACACACACAGCTGATTTCAGCTGGTAATTGGTTCCCAAGGGATGAGCTGCAACACCAAATGTCAAAAATATTCTTGAAACTACTACTTGCAAACCTGATTAGGACTGGGGCCCTGATAATTGGAGGCCCCCCAGACTGGCTGGATGGGAGGTTGCTCTGTTTGTGGTAACACTCCTTCTGAAAGAGTGGGTATGCAGCTTGGGGGTACTTCTGGATCCATTGCTGTCACCTAAGGCTCAGGTGGTCTCAGTGGCGCGGAGTGCCTTCCATCAGCTTTGGCTGGTGGATCAGCTGTGCCTCTATCTGGACAGGGAAAGCCCAACAACTGTCATCTATGCTCTGGTAACCTGTAGGTTAGATTACTGCAATGCTTTCTACATGGGGCTGGCTATGAAGGCGGTTCACAAACTTCAGCTGATGCAGAATTCAGCAACCAACCCTGACCCAACTGCACTGGCTGCCAATTACGTTTCTGAGGCCAATTCAAAGTGCTGGTTTTGACCTATTAAGCTTTCAATGGGTCAGGACCACAATACCTCAAGGACCATCTCACCGCATACGAGCCAATCCAGACCCTCAGATCACCTGAGGCTCTTCTTTCTGTGCCTTCCCCTTGAGACATCCAGAGGGTGGCAACATGAGAATGGGCCTTTTCTGCAGTGGCTCCCTGCTTGTGGAATTCTCTCCCCTGGAAAGTTGGCCTGGCACCCTTGTTTCATATCTTTTCGTGCCAAGCAAAAAAAACTCCTCTTCTTCTAGGCCTTTGGCTAATTAAACAATCTGTGGCCTTTTAAGCTATGTGGGAGGGTATTGTTTTTGTTTGTTATTGTGTTATGTATTTTTGTGTGGTGTATACTTGTATTTTGTTCCTGCGATCCTTGAATGAAGGGCAGTCTAGAAATGTAATAAATAAATAATCTCCAACCATTGGTCTTGCTGGCTGAGACTGATGTCCAACACCTGGAGAACATCATGCAGAAATATTACTCAGGTCATCTGAAGTAATGTGCACTGCACATTGCTGAGGTCTGATCTGAAGTTTTATGGAGTAGGGTATTAAACAAAGTAGTACCTGGTATTCTTCCTCCTGAAATTAGACATGTGCTGGTGATCCTCAGTTTCCAGCAAATATTGCAAGACTTTTCTTGCTTACACAACACTTCCCAGAATAGCTATGTTAAGCCATGTATTTGTCAAAGCACAATCTCAATATTATGTTTTATGTTGCTTTATTAGGTCTGCAAACGAGACATAATGGCTGGCAACAGCAACCCCACTGTGTGGGAATCCCTGGCTCACACAAAAGCTGCTACAGACATGGAATTTATTCATTACTTATACTTTTTAAAACATATCTATCCTAGTTACCTTAATCACTTCAGAAACTGAAACTACACCATGTGTCCACATCCGTAAAATAAAATGTTAATGTTAGCTGGCTCTTGCATACTGCGGGAGCTGACAGAATGTCAAGGTAGCCTTTATAAAATGACAGCATTTAATATACGCAAGAGAAAGTGCGAAAGTTGAAGAGGAAGCATAAATGAGTATTTTTAAAGTATCTCTTGTGTGGTGTAATCTACAAAACTAAGGAACATATTTCCAGCTCAAATATATTCTTGATCTACTATTACAAAGTTTAAGCAGACAAGAATTGTGAATTAACAATTCATTTTACATGAAGAAGAATGTGCCTAAATGCTAGTCAAAACACAAACTTTGGGTTGTATGTTTCATACAGCCCAATTATCAAAGCTCTGTGTCTGCACATGTCACAGGGAAATAAACAGGACTTGCAGCTGAAGAATTGTTTGACTGAGGCAACCTTATTCAGTTAATTTCCCTTTAGGCTAATTAACAGCTATATATGACCTTTAGCTGTGGCAGTTTCCAATCTTACCCAATGAACTAAGTTTTAAGAAATATCTATCCAAATAGGATTGATTACTGATTCATGCATTATGAAGAGCACAATTCAATGCCATTTTAAAGACTGGAATAACGCCCCATAATAAGCTGATTAGACTACAAATGAGATATTATGCACACAGCCATCACCCTATAATAATGCTGATGTTGCCATATCTACATTAATCTAAAATTTAAAACCAAATATATCATTTTAGACTGATACTAAAACCTTGCAAAAACTTATGTTCATATCATTTGAATTAAAAGCATATTAAATGGATTCATTAGAAAATTCTCCTCTTTGCCTTGCATTTTCCCGACAATGTCTACATCCTTAGGCTACAAAACAATTTTTATAATTGGTGCAATAAATCACGAAGCATTGACTTAAAGTTAAGAAAAATTGTTGCCTGGGTGATTAAAATACGAAAACAAAATAAATCCTTTTCTAAATTATAAGATATCCATACACTTCTTGTTTACACAGGTATGAGTACAGAATTGAGCGACGGCATACTTATATATGAAATCATTATTTATTTAGATGGTTCTACACTTGAAACGTGCTATGGAAATTTTTCTTGGATTTTCCACACCATTAACATAGACATTTTAAATAAGCTCTGCCCTGTGATTAGGGGACACAGATTCAGAATAACTCACTACAGTCACAATTCATACCACGATAATAATAAAAGACATTTCTGGCCCCTGTTACCTGGCTATATGGGTTTAGAAAAATATAGGTGCATACTACTTATTCCAACGCTACTGGTACTGTTTTAGGATTAGTCAAACTTATAGGACTCAAGAATGAACACTTAGGGGAAGCTACAGGAAGCTACAGGAAGTATAAGGAGAATATAAATCCTGCATGATTAATCAACTATTAAACACAGCTTTCTAGAGTTAACTTTTTCCATACACATGCAACAGCCTAGAAATATTTTGGAGGACTAGGTAAACAGGGCTGAAAAGGAACATCTATGGAACAATTCTTCAAACGTGTTGTCAGTTTGGGTACCATTTTCTGAAGCAATTCCAATTTATATTGCAAACTTAAACTGGCAACATTCAATTTCTGAATTTGGTTATTAACAGATCCTAAAACTTTACCAATAATTTGTAACAGGAAACTGCAACTCGCTTCCCCAAAATTTATTCTCTTGATCAGCACTTCTAAAGCACACTTCTGCTTACAAAGATAAGATATATAATAATGAAAATAAGAATATCAACTCATCACTCCAAAATTTGGCAAAAGAAATAACTTAGATATAAAAGAGGTAAATGAATTCCACTGAACACTAATTCTAATTTCATATACTATTCCTCCTTGATGAAGCAAATCAGAGCTGAGATAACTCAGTACATCATGAGACTCATCATACCAGGGCCATGGGTTTGAGCCACACGTTGGGCAAAAGATTCCTACAATGCAGGGGGATAGACTAGATGACCCTCATGGTCCCTTCAACTCTACAATTCTATGATTTTCTTATTCAATGAAAACTGCTAAACAAACATCTGACAATAGTCTCAGATGTAAATCTCTGTGCCTTAAGATAAAACTCATAATAACTACCAGGAGAGACAGAATCATTCATTTTCAACGACACCTATGAATACCTTCGTTGAGTTTTCAGAATTTACTAAGGAACTGATTAAAACATGAATTACATCTTCCCCACCGAATTCTGCATGCACAAGACAATTTTCTACTGTTACCTCCTCACCATCAGCAGCTCTCCCATGAGCAGAGAGCTTGCAGAAGTATCACTAGGTAAGGACCTAAAAATTTTGTAAGATACTAACTAGCTCAATTCCATAATCTTCAATATTGCATGTAACAAATAGTGGTTATATTGAACAGTAACTGAGATATACTATGCACACCAATAATCTCTGTTTTACCGATTATTTTTCTATGAGTGATGCCTTCAGCTGTATGGAGGTCAGGCAAGACTCTACAGCATCCTGGACAGCTCCGTGCAGAACTCAGGCTGAATACTCCATAACTGAGGCATGGGAGAAGAGAGTTGTAGCACAGAACCTAAATGCTGTTTTAGCCTTAGATAGGAGGTACAGCACCAAGTACACAGGGGAAGGAGAAGGAGAATAGTTCCATCTGGCAAACTGAATAGCTTGTGCTGATCAAAATATTTAATGTAGTGTGACTTTGAATTCCTCCCTATGGATCCACTAGGGCAGAGCAGGCCAATGTGACCTCCTTAGGCTGGAGAGGTAGCAGCACAATTGGGCTCCTCTTGCTTCTCATTTAGTATGTACATCCCTGTGTTGTTGTTGTTTTGCCAAATCCCTGGCCTCATCATCCTGAAGATGGGGAGTCCAGTCCCAGCGTCACAAGAGGGACAATTTCTTGTGCATTCTCATTTGGGGACATCATTTCTCTCTCTTCAATCAAAGTGAAAGAAGAAAACAGGAAATGAAAGAAGTCTACCTGGATGGTGGAGTTTCCACACTAATAAGGAACTGCAGGAATGAAGTGAGAATGAATTAAATAATTATACTACTTTATACATTTTATATATACATACCCAGTGAAAGCTTGATGTTACCTGGTTTTTTTTCCTATGCTGAATGAGAAAACCATACATGTTTAAGAACTGGTTTAAACTTTTCCCCTAAAACTATGATGCATCCCAGCTGTTCTAATTATGATTGTTTTTTCAGCATTTAACATTTTGCCTCTTTACTGCTGCCTGAAATTATAAGTTTATTTATGTTCACATTTCAGCTGAAGAAACACAACTTTTAATTGTTAGCAGATGTAATATCAAAGTATGCTGATTATGTAAATGAAGGCGGGGCGTGTGTTGTCATAATCCTAAAAGCTGTATCCCAACTTGTCTATGTGCTACTAATTTACTTGTTTGTTTGTTCCATTTAATCCTTTCTTGATGGCATTCTGTAGCAACACTTGAAAATTATTTTTAGAATAGCTGTTAAATTACAAAGCAACAACCCTTTTTAACCCATACGACCCTAGCTTCCTTATTCTCTTTACCGTGCAGATTTCTTTTATGGAAGCACAATTATAAATAAGGATTTAGTGCAGAATGTTACAGATCCCAAAGAGTCAGCTATTGATAAAATTGCATGGTATAACAGATAATGCCTTTTGGTTATAGATTACCCTATTGTTTATCCACTTCAATGTGTGAGAAGACTTGAAAAATGAATTACTTTTGACCTATAATATATTGTTTCTGGAAGAAGTTTTAATTTCACTTCAATGCATCAGAGGGAAAATAATTGTGCACACCATAGATGTGCTGATTGTGTTTTGTGCTATTTTAAAATGCAGTTACACAGATTAAAATAATAATAGGGCATTCTAATTCACATAATGGCACATATCACCTGTCTTTTTGTCAATGACACATTTAAAAGCATCTTTTTATTAGAAACACAAATCAATACACTCAAGGGATTGCAATAACTACCCTAGGCAATTTGTATTATCATTTCCTTCTTTATGTTCTGACTCTTAAGTAACTTATTATTATGAATGGCATGAAAATGGCAACCTGTCACAATTGATTTTTTAAGACCAAGGGTTTTGTTCCCCTTCATTCCCCTTCCTTCTTTTGATATAACTATCTTCCTACAAAATAAAGGTTCAATTTATAAAAGGCAATCTCAAGTTTCAGCTCATGATAGCTGAAATGTCTTTTTAATGGTCCTTAGAAAGATTATTACCTGGGATTAGCAGCTATCTGCATAGTTTTGACTGTAATTTCCCTCCTCCAATCAGGCAGGATACAAAATTAATTAATCAATCAATCAATTAATTAATTAATTATGAATGAATTAATGAATCTGAAAAGCTTGATCTTAACAGACAGGCAGGTTGGTGCAGTATAAGGTGGTATTTTCGGTACCCTGGCTCCAAGACATTTAGGACTTTAATATAGGGATGGATGACATATTTTGGCCTGAGAGATGTATTCACCCTTGGGCAATCCTCTGGAGACTGCATGCCAGCAGTGGATGTGGCCACAAGTGCAACCAAAACTGCTCCCCCCCCTTCAGCAGATGAGCTAAACAAGGTTACTGATCTGATAATCGAGTAAGGGGCAATTTGTACCTCCTAGCCCACCACTGCTTTAACTTTTTATCCTTCTTTTATTACCACCAAAATTAGTAGGGTCTGGGACACCAGAAAAAAGAATGGTATTAAAGAGCTAAGAGTTCTAGAAGGAAACAACAGTTTGCACTCACTTAGGTCTACCAGGGAGAGCAAGTCAGTTTCAGTGCTAAACACAAGCTATTAACCAGACTGAAATAGGATTAGATTCTAGTCGTGGGCTTAGCACTGAAAATTTATTATCCCCCAAAGGCCTAGACCTGACAAAATACCACTATCTAGAATACCAAAACCTGTGTAATCATTGATGAGCTGAATACAGAAAGAAATCTTCTCAATTAAAAAAAATGGGCAGGAGGGAGCTAATGTAGCATTAGCAGACTGAGAAAACTCGCTCTACGAGCAGGTGTATTTCACAGATGCTCTAAATGTTTCCCCAAAACAACATTTTTCAAACACAAAAGCCAACCTCAAAAAAATTAAGCGCCACACTAATCATAACTGAACAGCATCTTATAACCTCAGCAATGCTTCTTCCCCACTGATTGGGCCTTACACCTCTCCTCACTACTTCTACTGGGTCCACATCTCAACTGAGACCTGCAAGGCTTGTTTATTTTACGCTAGTAAGTCATTGACTCGTGATGTCCTATGTTGCCCTTAAGAGACCCACTCCAACTTGAGAAACACTGCAATAAAGGCCATAACTGAATACTCTTTGGGTGAAATCCAATGTTAGTCACACTCAACGCAGACCCGTTGAAGCCAATGAAGTTAATACCATTAATTTCAGTGACTCTACACTGAGTAAGTCTTAGTTGGAGATCACCCTTTATCTGAATTTTCAACACACACATAATGATATATATTCCCCAGGTTTTAAGCATGCCACCTTTATGCACTGCTGAAAATAATTATGAGTAACAGAAGTAATTTAAAAACTGACCAATGAAATGCTGACCAAATGAAGAAATGGAAGCATGTTCCACTGATGGAAAAGCTAATCTAGTACAGTACTGTAAATCACAGATGGGAAACTATTTTCAATAGAAATAAATACAATAAGCAAAATTTAGGACAAGTAATCAGTTGCACTGGCTGAATTGGTGGAGAATCATAATATATGAATCTAATCCTCTCTTTAGCATGAAAAACAAATACATAGGAAAGGTAAAGGACGGTGTTCAGAATTTTAAAGGTTTTAGTCCAGCACTCTTTCTAATCAAACCAGCTTACCTTATTCTTTGGATTGGAGGTGTTGATTACACTTCGAGTCTCTTTTCCAGTATAAATAACAACACCAATTACTGTTCCTGCAATAAATAAAACAAAGAAAACCGTTTATAGGAAAACTTTATCATTTGGGGGGGAATGTTAAGAAATGGTAATATAATTATTCATCCAGCTATCATAAAATACAAACTTTCCTCTGAGTATTGTTGATGTAGAAAGCTACTACAATAAAATATTGTGGGTTTGTTCACATATTTTATCTGTCTATGTAAACTCTCTCCCCACGCCTGTTTGGATATTTGAGAATCCTTGTGTATCTAACGTAACAGCTATTTGAGAGTAGTTAATAGTATGGAATGACTACAGGTAAGAATTTTTGAACTCTCCACTAGGCTATACAGTGCCCACCCCACTTACGCGAGCATTGCATTCCAGGTCACCACACACATAATTTCATATTTGAAATAGCATAAAGTCTAAATGCGTATTTTCCCCTGCTTTCCAGTTGTCTCTCCCACTCTCTCTCTCCACATCAATAAAGCATGTATTGTTTACCTGAGGCAACAACTGTGCTTGCCCATAATGTATTTTCTATGCTTAGGCTTTCATGAACTGTTGGGTCACTGTCTTCCTGTTAAAAACAAAGCCAACTTGTAAAACTATTTTTCAAAAGTATAATCATACTTACATGCATGTATGGGGAAATATTGCCCCTAACAATAT
Organism: Zootoca vivipara; assembly: GCF_965207765.1. Classification (NCBI taxonomy): domain Eukaryota; kingdom Metazoa; phylum Chordata; class Lepidosauria; order Squamata; family Lacertidae; genus Zootoca; species Zootoca vivipara. Next base: position 31,996,063 of record NC_142591.1, read on the forward strand.
TGTATACACACACATTCATAATGGACTAGCATTTAAAGATCGTTAGGATTTTTATATGGTAATAAACATCAGACAAAATTGTGAGAAAATTATAATAAATATTTTTTTCTATACAAAATTGTTTAGAATTACATATTGCATCTAGAATTTAATTAATTTAAGTGGTTAACTGAAAACAATTTGGTCTCACTGATGTGAATCAAGTGAATTTCACTGGGATGGACAGAGCAATCCAAACCACCACATCTGTTGGCAGAGAGGGGTTTGAATGAAGCATTATATATTCCCCTCACTAAAAGGGGGCCCATGGTGGCAGAAAACCCCACCACTTGCATGGAGGGCAGAGAGCAATGGGAATAATGCTCAACAAAAAGCTCCTCCTTCAGTCTTCTCTCATCTCCACCCATGGATTACCTGTCCCATTACCTGCAACTCCGCTCAGCAAATACACAAAACCAATACATGTATGAATTGCGAAAAATTCAAAATAGAGCCTGGAGCCACAGCACCATGCTCACTTGGGCCAAAGTCCCAGAATGACACAGAGGTAATGGGACATTAGTCTGCAGTTTAGGGTAAAGTAAAGGTAAAGGACCCCTGGACAGTTAAGTCCAATCAAAGGCAACTATGGGGTGCAGCGCTCATCTCGCTTCAGGCCAAGGGAGCCGGCGTTTGTCCACAGACAGCTTCCCGGGTTGTGTGGCCAGCATGACTAAACCGCTTGTGGCTCATGGAGAACTGTGACGAGTGCCAGCGCGCACAGAAAGAGTGTTTACCTTCCCGCCACAGCGGTACCTATTTATCTACTTGCACTGGTATGCTTTCCAACTACTAGGTTGGCAGAAGCTGGCACAGAGTAACGGGAGCTCACCCTGTTGCGCAGATTTGAACTGCTGACCTTCCGATCGGCAAGCCTAAAAGGCTCAGTGGTTTAGGCCGCAGTGCCACCCGCGTCCCTTGAGGACCTTTAGGAGTGCTTTTGGAGCCATCTTTGTCAATGGAGGACCAGGCGACCTCTGCAGTAAAGGGTGCCTATCAGCAGCTTTGGATGGTATGTAAACTTCCTGTCCTGGGCTCCTTTGGTAGGAAGGGCAGGATATAAATTCAGTAATTGTTCCCTTTCCTGGACAGAAATAGCTTGGCCACTGTGAACTCATGTTTAGACCCGAATTTGGAGAATGCTGTGATGAGTGGTTTTCTTCACTGGATCCATATCACATCACTGCTAAGATATCTTAGCAGTGCCTAAGAGCCCCCTTAGCAGACTGCCTATTAGTCACCGAGCCAATTTTAAGATCTTTTTGCTTACATATAAAGTTCTAAACAACTCTGGACTTGCAAACGTCACCTGTATTGATTTCTAGGTGGTACATTGCATAATCCTCATCTCTATGGTTGCTAAATCCCTTCTGAGAAGTGTATAATAGCACCTTAACTGGTCATTCTCTTTCTTGAAAACACTTAGTGAAATACAATTCGAGAATTTCAGAGCTAACTTGCATTAAATATCATTTTCTTTTACTATATTACATACTTGGGACAAAGTGATATAGTAATAATCATTACTTACCCGTGTAAAGGTACCTTCGAAGCTGTGAATATCCATTTGTGGCTTCTGAGCATAAACATATGCATTGATTGAAAAAAGATCCTAGAACAGATAATTTTGAAATATCCATGTAACAAAATGCCATGAATACCTTCAGCAATTAGGTCAGGGGTCCCCAGACTTACCGCGCAGTGGGCCGGTGCCCGCCGCGCCGACCGCGCGGCGGGCCGGAGGGCAGGGGAGTGCGCGCGCAGCGGGCCGGAGGGCGGGGGAGTGCGCGGCCGTGCGCATGCGCACACGCACACGGGCGGGGAAAAATCGCCGAAAATCGCTTGTGCACATGCGTATGGGCCTCCCCCGACCCGGAAGTGCATCGGACATGACCTCTTCTGGGTCGGGAGAGGCCCATACGCATGCGCACAAAGGATTTTCGGCGTTTTTTTGCCGATTTTTAAGATCGACGCCGCGCCGCGCGCCGTAAGAGCGGGCGGCGGCAGTGGGCAGCGGGGGTCGTCGCGGGCCGGATTGGGAGGCCGATTGGGCCACATCCGGCCCGGGGGCCGTAGTTTGGGGACCCCTGAATTAGGTATTGGGACTTGGGTATTGTTGGGGATGTTGGAGAGTTGTTGGGTTTTTTGTATATTTATTTTATATTTTGTTGTGATTTATGTGTAAATTGATCAGTATGTCTTTGTATTTTTTGATGTTTAATGTATTGTTTATGGCACGCTTCCTCAACCTTGGCCCTCCAGATGCTTTGAGACTACAATTCCCATCATCCCTGATCATTGGTCCTGCTAGCTAGGGATCATGGGAGTTGTAGGCCAAAAACATATGGAGGGCCAAGGTTGAGGAAGCCTGGTTTATGGCTACATTTGTTATGTTGTAGCTATGTATTTTTTTCATGCCGTAAGCCACCTTGAGCATGGTTTGAACTGTGGAAAGGCGGCATACAAATAAAATTATGTATGTAATTGGTTATATCCAATGGTGTCTCTCAGGAGATGGAAGGGCTTTTGAAGAGGCATATGTCAGTGGAACAGGGAGACTACAACAAAGGGTCCCTCAAGCCTTCAGAGATTGCAGCGCTGCAGACAGAGAATCCCACTTCCGCTAATGGATGTATTCACTGCCTCAAAGAGAATCATATCAGTTGAAGGACACAGTTAGTGACAATTCAATATTCTTCCCCATAAGTATCTTATAGGGATCAGTACTGCCCTGCTGCTCTCTTTCCTCTCCATCTCACTGCACATGTGCACAAGCAGCATACGACAACATTACAATTTATAGCACCAAATTTTCCCTCTCTGTGCACTAGACGTTACTTCAAATTATGCACAAGGAAATGATTATTGGTTGGGCATTTATTTTTTCTTGTGGTAAAACCAATACTTAATTAATTGCTCACAGATAAAAGTATATTAAAAGGTGTTTAACAGCACATGCCTAGACCTTAATCCCTACCAAACCTTTTAACATTTTTATTTTCACAGATGGAGATCAAAAGGTAAATGACAATCTGGAGATACTAACTGATGCATATACATAGCCTAGCTTGCCTCTGCTTTCTTAACTCAAGTACAAGAAATATAATGCCACTAGAGATACAATATGCATATTTTTCCTCTTCAAAATACTTGCCAGTCATTGTTTTATTGAGGAAAGCAGGAATTTATACAGCAATATATATGTTTTGAATACCTGTACAATATAATAATAATAATAATAATAATACATACCTGTACCCATAATAGAAAATGTTTACAAAATGAGACTCAGGTTCCACTGGCTCACAGTAGTTTCTCACTTCCTGGTTCCCCTTGGTGCAGATGTTGTTTATGGAATTTTCCCTAGCCATATGGTGATCTTATCAACCTTTGTAATTTCTGTGGTTATTCAGTTACATATCCTCAGTGTCATCTAGGGATCTTGAACATTTCCACAATGGGGTGTGTATCTCAGGAACAGTAGTTCTTATAATAATAATAATAATAATAATAATAATAATAATAATAATAATAATTTATTATTTATACCCCGCCCATCTAGCCGGGTTCCCCCAGCCACTCTGGGCGGCTTCCAACAAAACAGAAATTCTAAAATACAGAAATCCATCAAACATTAAAATACAGAGATCCATCAAACATTAAAAGCTTCCCTAAATATTATGAACTTTGATGTTATAATTATTTGTGGGAGATGCTGTTGTGAATTTGTATATCAGTATATTTCATTACTGTCTGTTATTGCCAAATATCCCCCCTTTTTTTAACCCAGAAACCAATCTACTCAGATTGATGTATTCAACTAACATCACATACAATGGCGCCCACTGGAATCACAGCTACAACTCTGACATGTTTTCCTGTAACACTTTGTTTCATGTGGAGGAAGGGGCAAGGGGTATATGTATGGGGAATATAGTTTTGTATTCACTTTGTTGAAAAACCAATAAAATACGAGGGCTTAGGGCCCTTGTATTTATGGGACTGCCTCTCCTGGTATGCCCTGCAGAGGACCTTAAGCTCCATGAATAACCATAGTTTAGAGGTCCCAGGCCCTAAGGAAGTCAGACTATCCTCCACCAGGGCCAGGGCCTTTTTAGTGATGGCTCTGACCTGCTGGAATGCTCTGTCCCATGAGAGTAATGCCCCAGAGGATTTAACTTCCTTCCGGGCCTGTAAGACAGAGCTATTCTGCCTGGCCTTTAATTTGAACTCAGCCTGATCTTTTATTTCCCTTCTCCCCCCCCCCCCTTTTATGAAGATTATCCGCTCTGGGACCCCACAGCTAATTCTCCCCTGACCTCCTTGCTGGCCCAAATAGGACTAATTTAGCCAGCTAGCCCTGGTGACTATCTAATGTTTATTGGATGGATTTCCCCCAAATAGATTTTTGAATTTTGAATTTTATTGTTATTCATGCTTTTATACTGTATTTTATGCTGCTTTTATTTTGTATTACAATTAGGTGTTTTAAAATTGTTGTTAGCCACCCTGAGCCCAGGTTTCTGAACCGGGAAGGGTGGGGTATAAATAAAATTATTATTATTATTATTATTATTATTATTATTATTAATAAAATGATGTGTTCAAATTTCTCCTCACTGCATAAGCAAACAATATAGAGAATGTTTCACTTTCCAAGAGGCTGTATGTCCACCACAGTAAATGGCCACTGACTGCATCCTTCGCTCCAGGCAAGTAGTAATTTGAACACAGGAACCAGTTTCAATGCATAGAAGTCCCCACTGCACATGATTAATATTCATAATCAAAAAAAAGAACGCTGATCCAAAGAGCAACAATTGAAATGTAAGGTGCATAGCCTTATGTTGTGTTTGTGAGCATGCAAACACCCCTTTCGTAGTTGGGGGTCCTGCCTCCCCATCATCCTTTTAGCTGTGTGAGTTGAAAAAGCATAGCTATGCTCAGGGGTGTTTGGATCAGGTGTACATGTGGTTATTTGAAAAGTATCAGCAGTAAAAACTAAGCACTGGTAAACACACATATTTTCTATCAGGCATAAATGTTAGATTAAAAGGTGATTATGACTATTAAATATAGTTCTCTATATACATTTTTAAAGAAAAGCAAGCAAAAGTACCTAACATAATCAACAAGTAAATTTATCAGGATGTTTCCATTTAGTTTTAAAAGAATGCAACTCTAACCATAGCTGCTTCTTCACATTCTGCTGAATTATTTATGCTTACTCATATATTTTATTCATATTTTAAGAGAGCAAATCAGATTTCAACATCTTCCATTACAAATCATCTGTTTTTATGCTAAATCATCAACCATTTATTGTAAGCTTTCACACAAACTTCCATTCAGTGCATTTTTGTTCTTCTAAGTTAGTTTTCATCAGCCTCTTGAGAAATAATTCATATGAAACTAATACACATGTGGTGTCCTATATCTTCATCATTCAGTTCTTCTCAATCTGTTATCACCTACAATTTAGATAATCCAGGCTATTATGTGCTTTATTGTGCACAGAAAAATAAGAGTCTCAGTACAGCAGAAAACTAATACCACACACATACTTGTAATACAATAAAAACTATTAATGAAGTGAGCCAAGCACGAAAGTTTTTTTTTACTTTACATACTCTCATGCTTTGCAGAAATGGTTAAGCTGTGAACAAACTACATCACTTTAACATTTGCTGTTTTCCTTGAAACAGCATAGCCATCACATCTAAATGGTCTCAAAAGCAAGGAAAGAGCTATTTATATATCATGAAAAAATGATATACCCAAAGCCTCCATGACAAACTTCAAAATTAGTACAGACTGTATTTTAAATAGTCCAATGAGAGAGTAATGTTGTTGATTCTATACCTCTGCCACCATGCAATTTATTTTAAAACTAAAACTAAAACAATAATGTTTCTAAACTTATTGATTCTCTTGCACCGTCACTTATGTTTTTAGACAAGAGAAAATTAAGAACATTTGAATTTCCAAATGTAAGTTAAAAGTAAGGGGACTTACAACACATCGTATCATGGAAATAAAATATTTAAACAATATTAGAGAGAGGTTGTTTAGCTGAACATCTCCATCTAACTTGCAGGGAAGCGCTTTGTAAGGATGGATCTAATTGTTTGCATAAGTCATGAAATAACTAAATGATGGCACAATAATGACAATGTTTTCCTCTACAGTTCACAATAATAATTTAGAAATCACTCTAGAGTTATCAATAATTTAGAAAAACCTCCTCTATTAGGTCAAGGGCAACATTTGTTCACCTTACTTAAAGATCATTAAAATACATCCTTAATCATAACATGCAGTTCATTACAAATAAAATTGCCTCTGGTTCAATAAAACTAATTAAATGTAAATGGTATTGTTTACTGCTGTATGGATCTTTTGATATAAATCAGCAAGTCACCATTTATTGAAAATTACAGTGACCTCATTGCTGCTAATAAATTTCCTTGATCATTTAAGCCAGAGAAGAATATCCCAGAATATGCACAGTGCAGAAAGACACTATCCTACATATGACTATGAAACCAAGAAACCTAACCTGGGTGTTACAGTTCTTACAGTTCAGCCATCATTAAATGACTTGTTGAAATTTTAATTCTCTGATCACATTAAGTGGTTTTGGAAGACAACAAAATCTGTACTGATCATCTTTGGTGGTGTCATCTGTTCTTTAAGAAAGCTCTAAAGGTTTACCGGTTTATTTATTCTGGGTGTCACTGTGGATAAGGTTACAGTCCTACATTGATGATGGAACTGACAGCCCATGACAACACAAGATACAATCCTTTACATCGGATAACTACAGAAATCAAAATGAGTGACAGTTATGGACAGTGTATGTTAACTACATGACTATATTGCTTAGTCTACATCTATGCATGCTCTGTTTCTTTTCCTTTAACTACTACTTAAATATTAAAAGGAGTGCAATTTCCCAATACAGTACTTTTAGGGCACATGTAGCTGTATCCTTTTTTTTTTTTACGTGAATCGTGACTACTTAGAACTAGTCTTGTTTAAACCATTTATTCAATGAAAGCTTGACTTTTACACAATTTATGTTCTCTATATTAGTAACCTCACATGTTATCCCAGAGGTCAGGGCTGAATCCTTGTTAGTGGCATTAAGAATGTACCTGAGTCCAAATTAAACCCTATTGCTGAGGGTTAAACATTTCCTGAAAGCTAAGCTTTCCGACTTGGAAAACCCACTTCCTAATTTTGATCACTTCTCCATTAAGGGGTGGGGGAACTCTCTGTCCTCAGAATCATGAGTAAGCATTTGGAATTGGTTAGTCAAGTGCTTCCCTAAGGACTAGGTCACTGGAGTTGTTGAGGCACAGAATTAAACAAGATTAATTTGGATGAGCACCTTGTATATAGGAGGACGTGTATACTTGAAAAGCTCTCTGACATCTATACTTTTGCTTGCTACTTCAGTGGATGAAGCTAGGAAACTGTAGGCAGCAAATGCTACTGTCTCTCATCAATCCTACATACAGGGTGAAAGATTAAAAAATGCCTTGCAAAAACTTTTACAGAATTACTGATTTCTCTAATGCCTGGATATTTTATGTTCTGTGGACTGCAGGAGAAAGTGGCAGTAGGATTAGATCTTAAACAGGCAAAGCTGCAATGACTGCAGCGAGTATGGACTGTAGCAGAGGTGAAAACATGAAGTATCTCCTCAGCCATTTTAGAAGCAGCCCAGCAGGTGGCATTCAAGAATTGCTGTAAAACTGAATCAGCCCATCCTCAGCAAAATGCCATTCATTTGCTTACATGCTAACCAGGGAATCATACAATCACAATTTGTGTGTGTGCGTGAGCACTGGGTTATACATTATTAAATATATTAAGTGTGCATGCACACAAAAGCTCATACCAATGACAAACTTAGTTGGTCCCTAAGGTGCTACTGGAAGGAATTTTTTTTTTATTATGTTTCGACTACGTCAGACGAACACAGCTACCTACCTGTAACTATTAAATATATTTGACTCACGTGAACTTTGGTGGCAACTATAAACTGCAAGGATTTTGAAGCATTTCATATAATAGGGTTTAGTTAAAAATACACAATTTGAGAGCATTTAAGTATCTTTGTTTTAAGAAAATCAACTCAGCTGCCCTTCTCCTGACTCAGTTATTTGGTACCATAGATGCTGTTCAGGACTGCAGCATCCCTCTCTGTCACAGACACAAGGTGATGTGCAGAACAGAGAGAGAGGGTTCACTCTCTGCCATTATTCCATTCTTCCACACAAATTACCCTCTAAGGTCATTTAACAAATTTTGGCGATTCCCGTGACAAATTGCCTCTGAGGTATTTGCAGCTCTTATTATTTGCAGCATGGCTGTACTCACATACACCTGATTATGTAAAATAACCCTACCAAATGAATGCTATGGCTCCCATAGTTTCTGCAATAGCAGTAACTCCAGAAAGGGTAGCTATCCAAAAAACAAAAATCATTTGGATTCAAGCTACTGCATATATTTCAAACAAATATGAGTCTCAAACAAATAGCAGCATCACTATAGCTACACATTACTGGGTTTATTGCAGAAATAAACCTCAGAAATGCATTTACTATTTGCTGGGTTAAGCAGCAATACTATTCTTTCACACGAAATAAAAAGTAGAGACTCAAAGTAGCAAATACATCACACTTTTTTAAAATATTAAACTATATTTTCAGCACAAACTGATGCATATTTTATTCAAAATGGAGTCTCACTGTTTTCAATGTAACTTACTTCTTAGTGAGTGTGCTTATAATTTCAGCCTTAATCTAATTTGTTAATTTCAACTGTGGATTTCATCACACAGGTAAATAGAGCAGACCATAGTTTATCTTTTTTGAAGGCACATCTGGGTGATTATAGCTGTCAGGTCACAGAAGGTAAATAAGAATGCTCTAAGTTATTTTCTGTTAGACTAATGTCATAACTAACTGACTAATGTCATAACTACTTTCATTTAGCCAAATGTTTCAAGCTTTATGGCACATATTCTGTATTTCAGGACCAACACACACTGTAGCTAAAATCCAAAATTGTTGTCTTAAGCATATCCCAGGCTTGCACATGTTTGGTGGGTTTTTAGGTTTTTCCTTTTGAACCCATTTCCCATTTCACCTTAAGAACTGTTTTTTGAAACTTCTTCCAATTTCAAAACCATTCAGCCATGAAGCATGGCAGGGATGATGCCTGAGAAACAAATCAGATATCCCTAGGATAACATGTAACAACTTGTACAGTATGAAATTAAAATATTTATATTCTACTCATTCCATGCTTGAGGTGCCTTACAACCATAATTATGAACAGCCACTATTTATAAAAACAAACTATTAGAAAACAACAGCTTGTATATACCAATTCTACATTTTCTCTTTGAAAGCCCACCTTTCAATAAATACTGTAAGCATGTTCAGTACACTGACACTATTAAAACAATAATTCTTGACATATTTCCTTAAGCACCACTTTAAATTTAATTACCCAGGCATACAGTAACAGAGAATATAATTAATGGGTTTCCAGTAAATGCTGCTACTCCAACTTCTGTTTTTATATATACTTACTGTTTACGGAAAGTCAATGTTATGCACATACAATTTTTTGATCTGGAAATTTTAAACACAACGTCTTCATAACATATATCTGCATAAGGCACAGTGAAAGAAGTGAAATGTATAACTACAATGCTTACCCCTAAAGCTGGTAATCTCTGTGTGCAACTAACAGCAACTTTTAGTTTCCAGTCTGTTTCACCATCTAGCTGATCAGTTCGGATAAAACATGAACCTTAAAAATGCAAAAGAAACAAAAACATGACAGATGTTTTAGATCCCATTAAAATGGAAATGGACATAAACTATGGAAGCGTTGCTTTTGAAATGTCTTACAACAATGTTCTTAATTCTAGTAGGGCACAGGGAAACAAACAGAAAGATTCCTATAGACACAGTGCAGGAGCCAAAGGCATGTGTATGCAAAGTTTTTTCTTGAGTTTCCTGAACCTTTTAAAACTTCACAAAGTTAACATTTTAGGATTCTCACGTCTGGCTTGCCTTGGTAGCCAGCAAAACTATATGGTTTCCCCTGCTCTTCCTTCAACTCAAGAGAGAGGGGCAAAGTGTCATCCCTGCAGTTGTGCTAGACCACGCATCTTCAACCCTTTCAGACCCAGGACCCACTTTAAACCCAAACATGCCTTTGGGGGCCTATTTCTTAATCTTTTGCCATATATTTGTTTGGTGGTAGTGCTCCTGCTATGACCCACCTCGGATCACGTCACAACCCACCAGTTGAAGAGCAGTGTGATGGAGAAGCTATTGCCTTCAGAGGGACTCTACTTCTTGAAGTCACTGCTTTCAAACTCCAGTGGCACTATAGGCATGAGCTTACCACCTTTTTTCAGAGCTTGTGAGTGTTGTGCTTGCATTCACACTGGGCTTTTGAAGCACTCTGAAGCAGAAGAAGAGTTTGGATTTGATATCCCGCTTTATCACTACCCGAAGGAGTCTCAAAGCGGCTAACAATCTCCTTTCCCTTCCTCCCCCACAACAAACACTCTGTGAGGTGAGTGGGGCTGAGAGTCTTCAGAGAAGTGTGACTAGCCCAAGGTCACCCAACAGCTGCATGTGGAGGAGCGGAGGAGCGAATCCGGTTCCCCAGATTATGAGTCTATCGCTCTTAACCACTACACCACACAGGCTCTCTTTGAAGCCTGAGCATTCTGAAGCCCATGGTAAGGTCAAAGACACACTCATCTCTCACTTCGTGCTTTTGTTAATACATAGACTCACTTCTGGTGAACCCATTTGTGGACTCCTGTTTAACTTAGTAGTGAATGTATCAGCCAAGGTTTTTCTAGCAAATCAGTTTTCCAAAATAAGCTCCAACCAGCAAAAAAAGCTTAAGGGGAAAATTTTCATTCTTCATGTACTAGCTACATATTAAATGAACTAGGGATGAGCAGCACAAACTTACTCTGTGTGCTTGGGCAATTGGTTGAGCCACTGGCAGCCAGAAGCTAGATCCAGTGGGCTACCAGCTGGTCAATCCTGCTGCAGGAAACAGACTATATCAAAAACACAAATCTATTGCGTTATAATCCTAGTAGTCAAATCTAGTTTCATCTTGGAAAATCACTGCCCAAAATGTGCACTGGCAAAAATCCATCTTCGATTATGTGGCTTGAATCATTTTAGATTGCCAAAAAAATGCTCACTTGTAGCCTGATTCAAGTGTAAATTTCTCAGAAATAATGGGGAAAGATGGAATTAAGAATGGTGTGTTCAAGAGCAAGATTAAATCAGTACATTTTTGGTGCCATATTCAAAGGTCCCTGATGCAAGTAAAATCTAACTAAACCAGCAATTTAAGACTGAAGGCACCTGAAATTATAACTAACCTAAAGGTGGAATTTTCACACAAAACTCTGTCAGAAGAAGTTACAGTTGTCCAATGTCTACACTATTTTATAAAACATGTAAGAAATAAAACTTTTTTAAAAAAAGACACTTTCATGAAGTACTAAATTTCAAACAATGCTTTATAAAACTTTGGTTCACAGCTGAAAACTACACATGTCCTAAAAGATGGGCCAAGGTCTGTAGAAAATAATTAACTACTTCTGGAAAATCCAAACATAGTAAGCATTTTTCAGACATAGCTATTGAAATTGAAAACACTGTAAATAAGAGTCAGACAACGTGAGAATGCCACACTCCTATAGTACACTCTAATCAACAGTCTATTTTCCATCAAACTTTCCCTATACAAGACATTTCATGGTTCTCTTTACCCTTCCTGTCAATGGCTGCTCTCATCCATCAATTTCATTTAGAATTATACTATAGATCAATGCAGTTCAAGACCAGTGTGGCTCCTGTGAATGGTTGACTGCACATATATTCATTTAATAGAGCTCACACTATGACATGTATTGGCCAGCTGCATTTCCTCTCCACTTCAGCAGTTAATTTCATCAATAACTTATCTCATAGTCCGTTTCCCTTTTATCCAGAAAAAGAGACTGCTTTGTGCCAAGTCAGCTTTCAATAGTGATCACTACAGCAAAAGCTAAACAATAAAACGTCCTCCTATCCAGGCATTTTGAAATAATTCTTTAGCACTATTGGCAAGACTTTTCAGTGTACGAAGACATACTAATTCTTAAGTTTGGATAATGAAAGTTCAAAAGTACTGTATAAAAATTAAACAGACAACAGCAAAGAACACATAAGAAATACGGTAACTAATTACAGTTAATTTGAATACTTTATTAATAATTTACATAGGCTGAGTTCACACATGATGCTGAGCCAAACAATGGCTTGGCATGAAGGAGCAAATATGCAGGTTCCTGGAGAAAAGCAGCTCATGGTCATTTTGTCCCTCCTGCAGTTCTGCTGTATTCACATTGCTGTACGCCAAGCCATGGTTACATTTGAACCTGGGCTCATGGTTTAAGAAACCATGAGCAGTAAGCCATAGAACAAACCTTGACTACAACTCATGATTTGCCTGGAGCAAAACAAAACCACAAGCCTGGATTCAGATGTAATGCTAAGACAAAACATGGTTTAGCTCACAGAAGCACAAGCAGGCAGGCACAGAGAAAGAGCAAATATTTTCCCTTTGAGAAAGCCACTTCCGCATCACGCGGAGGTGGTGTTGTGGGCATGGCCTGAGCGAACCCTCGCGATGGGGGCTGAGCGCTCAGCCCCCTCGTGAGATGGGAGTTCCCGCTTCCGTCATAACCGGGCCGACCAATAGGGTCGGCCGGGAGGCAGGGCTTCCCTTCTTTTAAATAAGCCAGAGGCGGGAATCTCAGCCTCTTCTGCCTCGGCTCTCAGCCCATTCGGTTCCCTTTGAGAACTCATGTTTGCTTGTTCTTGCTAAGGCATGGTTTGATAGTGTTAGCATACCACTTGCATCAACATACCGGTTGCCAAACTGAAACTGCAGTCATCCACAGCTGTGACAAATAAACAATTCCTTAAACTTTAGAAATGAGAGGTGAAAATAATTATATTTATTTATATTTATACTTATTTCTTTGTTTATAATCTCATCACTTTATTGGAACCACACTTTCAAACTTTTCTCTATGACTACAAGGGTTTAATTTTTAGTTTGATTTTTAACATAAAGGATCCAATACAGAAATAAACTAGAAGTAAAAGAAGAAGAAGCTCCAAACCAATATTCGTTTTTTTGACTGTACATCTCTAGATGTACAGATCACTTAAGTGTTGCATAATTGGTGAAAATTGGAAGATATTAAGACTCTAGCATTAATTGTTGTCTAGAATTGATTTCTTTTGATATCATCAACTATGGCAACCCCCTGAGCTGCTTATCTTGGGTTTTGCTTGGGGAAAATGGTGTTATGGTAGAACTAGGACTACCCTAAGTGATCTCAGAAGGTGGTGCTGGGATTATTGGCTTATGGGGTGTGTAAATGTTCCACCTTGTCTCCTATGCTTTTAACATCTACATAAAACCACTGGGGGAAGTAATCTGGTCTGGGCTAAAGTGTCATCAGTATGCAGATGACACTCAGTTCTATCTATTTTTAAAGACTTATATTCCACTCCTCATTACAGGTGGTCTTGGGGTGGGTCAAAACAAAATATAACACAATTAAAACAAAAACAAAATAGAATACACTTTAAAAACAGACACCACCCCTCATCCAAATAAGAATTAACCATACTCTGAACCCAATCAGTCAAACCCCCTCTGATAGATTTAATAAGTCAAGAGGGACAAGATTTGAGAGGGCATGCGGTTGGGCATATAGCTGCAAGCACCTTGTCCACATCAGCGGACTGTATAAGCTGAAATTAATACTGCAACACATCAATGACTGTGGTTCGGGGTATTTGATCCAGAGCTACATTAACTGCAGAGTCAAGCTTATTCTGAAGTCAAGTGTGTACCATTTTCATAATGTGTACCAGTTGGAAGGAAATTGCTGCTACTAATCCAAGCTTCACCAAGTCAGTCTAACTATAACAAAGCAGTACATAACTATAACAAAGCAGTACCTAACACATACAGTACACACTATATTTGGTCCATTCCGCCTATCATTTGGGGCAAATACTACACTGAGAGGCAGCCCTGTCTGATGTGTTGGACCTATGACCATGTGAAACAGCCCTGTGATTATCATGGAGGCCTCGAAGTCCTGACCTGGCCCAGTGGCATCCTCGGTATGGAAACAGAAGTCACTCAGGGCTATCTGGGGTTCTTCAACACATCAGAGACCACTATATTTGTCATTAGTACAGTCAATTATTCTACTATTCAAAGCTCAGAGAGGTTTACATGGGACTTCTGTTTGTCCTAAATCTAAGCAATGATGTTATCTGCATACACTTAATAACGCTGGATAATCATTGGGTGCTCCCAATCTACTCACTAGACCACTGCTATCAATACCAATCAGATCTCATCCTCCACTAATATGCACAGGCTTTGCAAATAAGTTCATCAGTAGCCTGTCTACTAAAATATGCATGAATTTACAAGAGAAAGTCAAGAGTTACATGACAGCCTCTCATTGCTGCTTCCCTTTACAAAATTTAATAGATCAAAGACCCATATTTATAAGACATTGCAAAATGAACCTTCCAAGATTTCCAATGGTCAACTGACCTGCACATGCTGATCAAAAGCAGGGGTGGAGTAGGTGGTCTGTGTCAGTGCATTTTCATTCCCCCACTTCATCCTAGAGTCAGAGACATGGTGCAGCTAGCTAGCCATGCAGCTTATTTTACTTCCATCTGATATCTCCCAAGTGTGTGAACTACAGGAAGAATAAGGGGAGCGGATGGCACTGTGGTCTAAACCCTGAGCCTCTTGGGCTTGCTGATTGGAAGGTCGGCAGTTCGAATCTGCACGACAAGGTGAACTCCCATAGATCTGTCCCAGCTTCTGCGAACCTAGCAGTTCCAAAGCACACCAGTACAAGTAGATAAATAGGTACTGCTGCAGTGGGAAGGTAATTGGCGTTTCTGTGCACTCTGATTTCCATCACGGTGCTTTATGCGCCAGTAATGGTTTAGTCATGCTGGCCACATGACCCAGAAAGCTGTGGACAAACACCAGCTCCCTCGGCCTGAAGCTAGATGAGCACCACAACCCCATAGTCGCCTTTGGCTGGACTTAACCATCCAGGGGTCCTTTAACTTTTACAGGAAGAATTCAAGTCTGCCACTGAACCCAGAAAGATGAGTGATAAGCAGGGTTGCAAAGCAGCAAAAAGATATTGAGGGAAGAAAATGGAAGAATGGAAAAAAGAGGGTGTCAATAGGAAGCCACCTCCACAAACAGCAGAAATTTCTGTCAAAAATGTGTCTGTCAAAAAATGCTTGTGGATGCAGAGAGGGGTAGCATAATGCTCTGTCCCTTCCCTCCAGCCAATCTTGCCATGACTGGGAGGTCTACAAGGGCTGGGATTTTAGACCTGTCAAAAGAAGTTATGGCTGATCCTATACAAGGCGAATTTCTCCCAAACTGGGATTCAAGGTATATGCTGGTCACCCTTCAAGTTGAAGGAGTCTTTTCCATATTGGCATTTTTTTTTTTTTTTGCTTTCCCTGCAGTTGTTTTTTAGATGATATTTCTACACTAGCCTTAAGTCATATTAAGAAAATAAAAGTCATATCCTTAGGAGACACAAGCCTATTCCACTTTCAGAATTTTTATCTTAAAGCAGGACTGACCATGCAGTTTTTGCTAAATATAGAATTATTTAGTATTAGCTGGGTAAGTCATTTGACTTGGGAATTAATGCGCAAGGCAGGATGTATAAGAAATAAAGAACATCTTATGAAAAACAGAAAGTTGCAGGCATTATTTTTATTCAAACTCACAGATAAGATACAATGTTAAACATTAATAAGAATAAATGATTTGCTCAGACAAAAGCTGAATATTTTGGAAGACTTCAATTAATAATTTTGCAATATTACAAACCAGCTGCAAATAAACACAAGGAGAGGTGAATATATATGTAAAACTTCAATTAAAATGGGGGGCCCAAGCCCAAGCTAGATAAATAGTTGTTTTGTCTTGTGTTGTATCTAAGGTAAAATTATGTACCTAAGGTAAAATTATGCTCTCATTTTCTTTTTTTATTAAAGCTATAACAATGATGCTTTAAATCAATTATTCAGAAAGCCTCAAATTTTCAACATGATGCAACTGAGTAAGATTTGATTTACTTTTTTAAAAAAAGAATGAGATTATGCTAACATGTTCTCCTTTTACGCCACTGTGCAGCTAAGACTGTATAAATAGAAGCTATTCTGTCTGTATTCTCTCTCAAGTGTTGTGTCTGATAAATTTTTCACAAATGAGAACATTAGCTACAACTAATGCCAGTTAAGCCTCACCAAAACTGAATTATTAAATCTTCTTGCCTATATCCTGTTACAGACTTCTTATGAATACTTGATTTTATTTTGTATAATTGACAAGACTTGTCAGGAAAGGGTGGTTTTAATGGCAATCAAATTAAGATCAACTGGTATAAGTGTCACAATGAAGAGTCTGTGTCAAGTGCTGAAGAATTAATTGATGGGTTATTGAGAAACAAGGCTTGTGAAGCTGTCATAAACTGTTGTAATATTAGCAACCTGCTTGCTATGAGTCAGAAACTAAGAGCCCTGGGTTTTATGTCTACACAGAACAAAAGTTTATTTTAAATCATTTATATCACTATATTGCAGGAACATTTTAAGCAGCTGACAAGCTGAAGAGCACCACTGAGTTGACATGTTGGTGGTACGGAGCTTCATTTACTATATTCAGAAGGAAAGTTCAGCTTTGATAGCTTGAGGTAAAAAGAAACTGTAATATATGACAAATATTTATGCCATAATGTTGTCACACTTGGGGCACAGGGGAAAACATATTGACATTTATAAGAGATTGATGAAAATTAGTTCTAAAGCATTAATTTTTCCTAATACCACTGAAAGAACTATGTTCACTCAGGAGATATTTGATCTGAATTAAGAAACTGATGAAGCAATTGATTAATTGGAATTTAAGCCATCAGTCACTGGATCCATCAACAGAATCATTTACATTCTGAACAATCAGCTTATGGTCCAATAGGATACCATGTATTAATACACAGTCAATATGATACCCCTGAACTCATCACAATTCCTTATTGACAAGCACACAGATGCTTTTAATCCAAGCTTGATCACGCTGCATATATTTTAGGGGTCTTATATTGACTCTGTACGTTTTAGGAATTTTTATTTTATTAAACACATTACAGAATTATTTTGCATTCACTGAGCATCATCCAGAGAAAAGGAGATATTTAAAGCATCTGCCCACGTTCTGAAATTCTAATTATACAATTCATATCCTCTTTAGAAGTAGAAGCACACCCCAAACCTTCCTTTTCTTGAAACATTTAAAAAATCAAAAGGGTTAAAGCAAGCAAAAACATCATGTGCAAGCAATGAATTCATTTTGAAATTATATCCCATTTTTGAGATTCACTGAAATTAGGACAATTGTGATAGACATAATACTAGCTAGTTTAAATTTAAATACTGGAACTAATCAGAGTTGGAAGGGACCACAAGAGTCATCTAGTCCAACCCCCTGCAAAGCAGGAATCTTTCAACCAATGTGGGGCTTAAACCCACAACCCTGAAATTAAGAGTCTTGTGCTCTGCCATCTGAGCTATACCTCCTCTTGGTGACAGCATGGACTTGGATAGCTTGGCACTGGAAGATTTCCAATGTCTTACACTAAAATAAATTTATAACAAAGTATGGGAAATAGCCCTTGTAGAGAAGCTGAGGCAGCAGTTACGAATGGCAAGAGGGCAGGAAGGAATGGACTCAGACTGGAGGAGCTTCATAACCTACACTAAGAAGGAAGATATTGGGCAACATCATTTCAGAATATCTGGCCTCTGCCACTAATATGGTTTTTGTGTGTAAAACTAAGTAAATAAATACATAAGAAATGAGACATATATGTATCCTTGTTACATGAAAGCTGAAATCCTAAGCGCACTCTGTGAGATTTAACTGAGTAACTTTTAGGATTGTACTGTAAATCTCACTAACTGTTGCCAACAGTATTTCAGAATATCTGGCCTCTATTATTCTTTCAGTCTAGATTTAACCTGCCGTTTTATTTACTTTTCTACCCTCAAAATGGTTTGTAACTGTATTTATCTCTGTGACCACTATTTCCACATGATGTTGTTGTTTAGTCGTTTAGTCGTGTCCGACTCTTCGTGACCCCATGGACCATAGCACGCCAGGCACTCCTGTCTTGCACTGCCTCCCGCAGTTTGGTCAAACTCATGTTCGTAGCTTCGAGAACACTGTCCAACCATCTTGTCCTCTGTCGTCCCCTTCTCCTAGTGCCCTCAATCTTTCCCAACATCAGGGTCTTTTCCAAGGATTCTTCTCTTCTCATGAGGTGGCCAAAGTATTGGAGCCTCAGCTTCACGATCTCTCCTTCCAGGGAGCACTCAGGGCTGATTTCCTTAAGAATGGATAGGTTTGATCTTCTTGCAGTCCATGGGACTCTCAAGAGTCTCCTCCAGCACCATAATTCAAAAGCATCAATTCTTCAGCGATCAGCCTTCTTTATGGTCCAGCTCTCACTTCCATACATCACTACTGGGAAAACCATAGCTTTAACTATACGGACCTTTGTCGGCAAGGTGATGTCTCTGCTTTTTAAGATGCTGTCTAGGTTTGTCATTGCTTTTCTCCCAAGAAGCAGGCGTCTTTTAATTTCGTGACTGCTGTCACCATCTGCAGTGATCAAGGAGCCCAAGAAAGTAAAATCTCTCACTGCCTCCATTTCTTCCCCTTCTATTTCCACATGATCTCTAGAGGCAATACTTGACATATTGTTATCTGGTGATGCTGGAGCCCAAACCTAGAAAACTTTGTGTGCAAAATGTGCAATATACCACAGACCAATGACTCTCCCTGTATAGTCCCCAGAAAATTTGTGTTGGCCAACACTATATTAAGAACTGCTTTAAGTGAGGCTCTTAAACCAGGTGTATGCCAACATAATTCCTTTAGTTCATACAAGCCTACTTTACTACTGAGATGAGTTTATACTTAGCACTCATGTGCAGCACATACATTCACCTGATATATAAAGTACATTAACAACTTTAATGATTCTTAGACCACCGCTACCAGTAATAATTTTCCTTAACAAAGCGCTAAACAAAACTCCACTTTAAAGAAATGTAATATGTGAGTAAAAGCATAGATTGAACCCTCTCGAGCAATTTGGAGTCCTCTCAAGGGAAGAAGGGGGACGCGGGTGGGGCTGTGGGTTAAACCACAGAGCCTAGGGCTTGCTGATCAGAAGGTCAGCGGTTCAAATCCCCGTGACAGGGTGAGCTCCCATTGCTCGGTCCCAGCTCCTGCCAACCTAGCAGTTCAAAAGCACGTCAAAGTGCAAGTAGATAAATAGGTACTGCTCTGGCGGGAAGGTAAACGGCGTTTCCGTGCACTGCTCTGGTTCGCCAGCAGCAGCTTTGTCATGCTGGCCACATGACCTGGAAGCTGTACGCCAGCTCCCTTGGACAGTAACGCGAGATGAGCACCGCAACCCCAGAGTCGGTCACGACTGGACCTAATGGTCAGGGGTCCCTTTACCTTTACCAAGGGATGAAGAGGAGGCAGCCGTATTGCATTAATGGAAGTCTGTTCTGTTCACGAATGGACATCACTGGATATCCACTCTACCCTCCTCTCTCTGTGCCCTTTCCGAATCTGCCCCAGGGGTTGGGGGAACCCCTCTGGAACAAATTTAGGGGATGTGCAAGCAGAAGAGAGGGGGGAAAGTTCCATTATGCCAGTTGAACTCATTGTACTGACAAAATGATTTAGCTGGATTTTACCCATACTTATTTAGCACTGACACCCTGGGCTCCTTTGAGCGGAAGGGCTGAATATAAATTTAAATAATAGATAAATATAGCGTTTGAGCATTCAAAACATTGTATATATAGGTTGGTATTTAAGTGGCAGTTGTGATGTTTCGCCTTAACAGTGGAAGTCCCTGCATTGCCAAAATACCCCTCCCCTCCCCTCCCCACCCTCAGCCCCACCCCTGCATTGCCAAAATACCCCTGCCCCTCACCCTACCCTCAGGTCCAATAAATACCTTATGAAGTGCCACCAGCAGTCAGAAAAAATGCACACCTCTGCATTATGGCCCTTATTCTTGTATAAATCTTGCAACATCTCTAGAATGTGGGTGCAAGACACCCCCATATTGCAGCTGAAGGGCTGAGCCTGATAAAAATTAACTTGCCTAAAACCACTTTGCAATTCATAACGGGGGCAAGCTTTAAACCAAGGATTGTTTTTCCTTTTCAGCTCAGTCTTGGCCACTACACTACACCAGCTCTTTAAGTATTAGCATATTAAGTATATTATTAGTATACTTTGTATTAATGCTATTATTCCACTTGAGTTTATGTATAAAACAATAGGTGGAACACATAAAAGCAATATTATTCAGTTGCTTGAGATAGGTGTCAAAACATTGCTAGCCTGAGTTAAATCAAATGTTAAAACTGGAATAGGAGCTGAGATACGGGAACAGATTAAAGTAGTTTGGACAGATTGTTGGCAGTCACTCATGCCCTGAAGATAAAAGTTTATTTGGCCGTATGTGCAAAACTTCACTATAGTCATTTGTCATTCTCTGTAGCAATACATTTCCCAAACTTTCTTTCGTTTCAAGACAGGTAGGTTTCAAAATGTATGGTTTCTAAACATAATAGATATTTCCAGAACACGTGCCACAACTATTACAGCCTTATTATTCTGTAGCAGTGCTTAGAAAGAGATAGGAGGTGACACTTGAGTTGAACAGCTGAATTCCAAAGTGATACCACATTTTCTGTGCAATTTCAGAGGTTCAAAGTGTCAAACATCCTTGTGCAAAAAGCCACAAAACACTTATCTGTAATTAATTATAATGTATAAATGCACAAAACAACTAAGTAACGTTTTTAATGAAATGTAACAGGTCTTCTTTCGGGTTACCTGCTATAGTACTTAACATAATTCTGTAATTTCTACAAAAAATTGGAGGCATAGCCAGTAATATAAATTAAGCACTGCCGTTAATTTGAGAAGGCATAATCTAAGAAGACATAACTAACTACCCAGAATATATAAAAAGCAAAAGTAGTTATATTGGTCCATAACGACTCCCACCCCCAGCACCACAATCCACAGGTGGGCAATATCATACAGATACCTGTTAAGTGTAAAAACACAGGAACACACTCACCACCACCTCCTCCAGCACAGTCATGATGAGGAGGAAGTAAGCAAGCTTCAGCTTCCACTTTGAATTCTACTAAATTCTACCAGAATTTTTTCATTCTTTTTAATTTTTGTAGAATCACTTTTAATTATACCAAAATTAACCAGTTAGTCAGTTTAGATGACGCCTTCTTAAAAATATATATGTTTAAGCAAGCTCACCCAGATATGCAATTTTGAAATTTAAAAATTGCTGATTTTAGTTATATTTTGATAATTTTTGTCAAAATGTTTTAAGGTTTGATTTTATCTGTATTTTAAATGAGGATCTTATGTGCAAACTTCATAGAGATTTTTGTCAATTAAGCAGGGTATAAATCTTGGTTAAATAAAAATAAATAAAATAATGACGCAACAATGTGTGGTTAAGTGATAGCTTCTAAACTACTCCTCGCAGCTGTACTAGAAGAGAGGGGAGGGATGAGCATATTAGCCAAGGTTAATTCACTATGGCTCAGCATAACATCTAAACACAGCCACTATATGAATTTATCACATCAATGTAATATACTAACAGTGTAATTTTATGTATATTTACTCAGAAGTAAGTGTCATTGATTTTAATGGGGTTACTCCGTAGGAAGCATTAAGACTGCAGTGTAAGACTAGAATTCAGAGCACTACAAACTAAAAGAACAATATCTGTTGCACAGTTCCACAAGTAAACAACCAGCTTTTGTATAATCTGTATGCACTAGAGATGGAGGAAACGACAAGAGTCCCAAGTTAAGCCGATGGACAAGATTGCCAACTACCAGGGCACCCGCCAATTCCTGCTAGGATACCACCACAGTAGTAGAGCTAAAACAGAGGTCTGGCTCTATTGCCAAGATAAAGGAGACATCAGCTCCTACCACAGGCATCCCCAAACTTCGGCCCTCCAGATGTTTTGGACTACAATACCCATCTTCCCCGACCACTGGTCCTGTTAGCTAGGGATCATGGGAGTTGTAGGCCAAAACATCTGGAGGGCCACAGTTTGGGGATGCCTGCCCTACCATGAAGGGACAGGGAGTGTGGTCAAGCAGAGTTCCAACAAAGCCTGTAGCCACTAGTTCAGGAGTCAGCAAACTTTTTCAGCAGGGGGCTGGTCCACTATCCCTCAGACCTTGTGGGAGGCCGGACTATATTTTGGAAAGCGGAAAAAAATGAACGAATTCCTATGCCCCACAAATAACCCAGAGTTGCATTTTAAATAAAAGGACACATTCTACTCATTTAAAAACACGCTGATTTTCCGGACCGTCGGGAAATCGGGCCGGATTTAGAAGCCGATTGGGCTGCATCTGGCCGCTGGGCCTTAGTTTGCCTACCCATGCACTAGTTCATAAGCCAGCCAGTCACAAACAATGAGCATCAGTTCCCAAACAAGATGGGTTGGGTGCGGGGGAAGAGATGATAATGGCCTCACAGGCCCTTCCATCTTAAATCTAAGAAAAAAGCTAGCTTCTACACAAATAGAATCATGATCCTCTCAAAAGCTATATAAATTCTTATTATTTTAGATCAGGTGTTCCTATCTACTTAAAAAAAAGCAGAACTACAAAATCAATCCAACAGGATCCATTTGAAAATAGCCATAACATAAACTTTCAGTTACTATAATCACTAGTGTATATCCTTCACAAAGCATCCACGGAACAATACCAGAAAATATCAACATACCTGTTTTTTCTGAAGTTCTCAGAAACACCATGTCAGATGGAATTCGCTGATTCTGTTGGGGGGGAAGTACAGCATGTTTGTTATATATATGTGTGTGTGTATATATAGAGAGAGAGAGGGGGTGGCATTTAATTCTAAGGGTCGAATCCCATATAGTCATTGTGTTCATGGAACAGAATTTCCCCCTCCTCCGTGTACCCCTGAATCCACCCAAATCTGCTCCAGAAACATAATGACTTGGTTTTCAACAAATACATTCTTTATTTACACAAGCTAGTAATATTTCAATAAACAGCAGTTCTTTAAATGAAGTACTTATTTATTTATTTTTAAGTGCAGCACAAGAAAGGTTTGGGGGCCAAAGGGATGTGAGTTTGCTTACACAAATCCTTTTGCCTCTAAAGCCATCACTGGGCCCTGCACTAGGCTGAATTGAAGCAAACAACTGTAGCTCAGTAACCATCTGACAATCACATTTCTAACCTGGCTGGCTGGGGGCTAGCACTAGGGCATTAATTTTTACTGCACACACACACTCTCTTTCAGTGTGTGTGTGTGTGTGTGTGTGTGTGTGTGTGTGTGTATGATATTAGCAAACTTAAACCATCACTTTTTGGTCTACATATCCCTTAACAATTATGATGTCAATTGTTCAATGGTGTTTCAATTCTCTTCCCCTTCTTTTCATTTTTTTAAACTGGTATGTTTAACTTGCTAAACTATCAAAATGCTAAAGTGAACTGGGGTTGATTTTGTCCTCAGCAAATAGGATAAAGGAACCGTTAGCATTTTGCCCATACCACAAGATCCGTAGTTACAAATAGCAGACATTAAGTGCAGTAAAGATCAAAATGGCGGCACTAGTTTACGCTATCACTTTTCCTCCAACAGCCTTTAAGAATCAGGCATTTTAGACTGAGAACCCCCTCTACAGTGTCTTTGATCTCTGATCAAATAGTCTTGCATTGTTGCTTTAAACTATGTGTGTACACACACACAAACAAAATGATGGGAAACGCAAACCTTTAATATTCTACAGAGAAATAACAGAAGAGCCTACTCCAACATCTAAGAAAAGCAAATGACGTGAGAATGAGTGTAGAATCTCATTTCACTCCGTCAATTTTTTTTTTAATGCTGAAATTTCATTGCATATTTTAAAATGGTCCAGATCCTTCCTATATTGAGCAAAAAGTCTTTTTATATAGTAAGGTGGAAAGAGAGGGTACAGAAAAAATATAAATCTTACTGAAGAACATGAACTATATTGTATATTCAATACTTGTGAACCTACTATCTGCAAAACTGAGAGGAGAGGCAAAAGGCAACTTCAGAAGTCAATAAATCATTCCTTAAATGACAAACATAAAATCAGATGTGCTGTCTTTATATAGATTAACTATACATCTTTACAACTTCTCTTTTAATGTTGACATAAACCTTTTAGTCACATCTCAGGTTACTAGCGTTATCCTTTAAAACTGTTGCCCGTTAACAAGCTGAAGCTTTGACAAAAATGCAGCTCTCTCACACACCACCAGACATAATTAATCTTACCATCCTCATTACAATGGCAGGATACCAATAAAAACAAGTTCTCATATTTGTCAGTTATGAGTTCCAATTATTTGTCTTTGTAACAAAAGTAAATATTTGAAATTATAAAATACTTTATACTGACAACAAGGGTTGAAAAATATCTACTTTAGATTTGCTAAAATGAAATAAATAAAACAAACCCTACCAATTTACTCCAATTAATTATTTGCGAGTATATCCAGCTGCAACATGGCTGGAGCTATGCAAGTGTGGACCCAATCGCCCTGATCACCCTTGGACAGGAGATCACTGCAAGCCTTATGTAATAACACGGCATTATCAAGATTTTAAATGTGTTCTCTTGAATCCTTTGTTCAGGGCTTTGGTTGACATCCAGCAGTGCCTGTATGTCTGCAATGGGCTTCTGACTGTGCAACAGGACTTTCTCTTTTTCCGTTTTCCCCTACAGCCTCACTGTGCACCTTAAAAATCTGCTTTGGAAGGTTGGTGGACCTTCTAGAGCAGATGGGGGGCAGGCTGCTGGCATAACATTAGATAATGCCCATTAACTACCTATTCTGCTTGAAACCTGCTCTGTGACAGGTAATTATACAAAAAGCAAAAACGATAAATGTATACTTTAAGAGTGCTTGTGTGTGTGTGTGTGTGTGTGTGTGTGTGTGTCCAATCTAAAAAATATTTTAAAATACCAACCTTTTCCACTATGATGAGATCGCCAACTTGAATGTCTGAGCTTTTAACTTGCACTTTACCTTTAAATAAATAAAAAATAAGTCAACATAAGCAATAATCAAGAAATCACAGACACATTTTACTCCTATGCTGACTTCTGTGGGAGTTTCTTAATCAAATAAATGTTTTTAAAAACCATTAAGAAGCTTACTTAAATACAACTAGCTTTAAAATAACTGTAACATCAATATAGAATTAAATCTCTTGGAGACATTTTGGAAGAATGATTTGAAATTTACTGCATGCTATTCACTGAAAGAGAACTATATGAAAATGATTCATAGATAGTATTTAACTCAGAGTCGATTGGCTAAAATGTACAATGTGGAATCGGATTTGTGTTTGGAAATGTAAAGAAGTAGAAGGAACATTTTTTCATATGGGGTGGGCAAGCAAAAATGTAAAAGCATATTGGGAAATGATATATAATGAGATGAAAAAAAATGTTCAAAACAAAATCCCCACCCCCCCAAAAAAAAGCCTTCATGGGCCATATCTGACAGGTAGGCCCAAGTAAATTATGATGCCAAGTAGAACAGATCTCACCTAAAAGCAGCATTTGGTGCCAAACACAAACCCGAACAACTAAACCCGCTGATTTCCAGCAAAATCAGTTCCACTCGGGAATTCTGATGGAACCGTGAGATGAAAAAACAATTTGGCACTTGAAATTAATTTTCTTCTGCAAAAAAGCAGTTCTGTAGTTGATGCAATGGCCATTAACACCAAGAAAACATACCCTTATTCTTCAATAATTAATTAAGATAAATTATAGTAAACGTAGCCTTACTCTGAGTGTCACAAGAAAGTCAGGTGAGTTAAACATTTAAATGAGAAACACCTATTAATATGGGAAGTCTTGAAATTCATCTTCCTATCTGAAAACCTAAATTTGGCATCCAGAACACAGCTGACACCCAAACTTATCTCAGATATTATTTATTCCCAATCATCCTGTGAACATCTTGCATGTCTACAACCTTTGCTTGAAAATTACAAAGTATCATGCACTTAATGCATGTATCCCAATTCTAAATACTTGTCTTTTTACTAAATAAGTACTGTACCATAGTGGATGGACCCCATCTCCACTTCTGTGAAGTATTGCTCATTGTGGGGTGATAGCACTTAATCCCCTCGTGATGTTGGTCTCTTGATTTATTCTCAGAATATACCTTCCTGCCCCAAAATTCTAATTTCTCACAACACGGTAAGCGTTGTTGTTATGAGAGTGAAACTTCTGTTTTACTAAAAAGCTTTGGTAAAATCATATATTATCAAACTGCTGCTCTGAAGTACAGAATGTGTAAATTTATCCTTCATAGCATAGTACACTTTTTATGAATGCGGTAACAGGGACAGTTGTTTCCAATGCAAATGTACAAATTCAGGTAAGTTTTACCCTATGCCCACTTGTTTGCAGGGGGGCTGGTAGAACATACTTCAGCAATAAAAACGATAATTTAAAACCTTAAGATGTCTATAAACAATTCTCCTTTGACTATTAGAACCAGTAGTCATTTGATAACATTTCAGAAAACATACAAATTATATAATATTGCAACTTTGGAAAGACAATTTGAGAAAAACATCAAATGCTATTCATTGAATAAATTATTTTTGCAAACTATTTTTTCCTTCTAAACACATCTCACTAGCTAAAAACACTCTTCACCATCTGTGTAATTGCCAATAAAAAAGTCCAAAGCTGTCAGAAGTGACTGCATATTGAAGCTTTATAGTCCACCAAGGCGCAAGCCTTTGCCTAAAGCCGTATTGTGGAACTAGAACACAATTAAGTGTCTATCATAATTCATTACACTTGAATGGCTCAAGAAGATTGCAGTGGAGTTAAATAAATATAATCCTAGTCTATGAATGCCAACAAAAGATGTCCACAAAAAAGGTAAGCAAAATTATGCAAATGCTGTAGTAGAAAGAATGTTAAGCCTCCTTTCAACATTTCTCTTCAACATACTGTCTCTGTTTTGGTTAGTTATCCTGGTTCAAGTAAATAAATAAAAATTCCAATGTGCTTAGTCAAAAAAGCTAAACCTCCGGTTGTTTTCAAATCTGCATCCTGTCCTTCCAACTCACAACAAAATGATCAAGGAGATTCACATAAAAAGAAGGTGACAATTTTCTAAAACAAGCTGTTATAGTCATGCAAAGCTCTGAAATTTTGGGTCAAGAAATTGAAGCAATGGGAGATCAATAGAAGAATTAGGACAGGAGCAAACAGAAAGCAGTAATGGGTGAGAAACTGACCAGGTACTGAAGAATAATAAACCGACAAAGTGCTCTTAGCCAAGAAACGTCAGTAACTGTGACAACTGTCAAATTTTAGAGATGCAAAAGCATAGTGTCACTCAGAGGCGGAGATATTAATAGTCATGCCATTGTAGCAAGGATATTCGAGTCCAAATGATTTTGGAATCTAGGACACTCATTTTGCAGGTTTAGTAAATAACTATACAATTGATCCCAGAATAATGGACCACATGACTGTAAACTCTTGGGTGGGATATATGTACCTGTCAGTAATAGGTCTGAAGGCAGTCCTGTTTAGGGAGGCTTTTAATGTTTAATAGATTATTTTATTTCATTTTTCTGTTGGAAGCCGCCCAGAGTGGCTGGGGAAACCCAGCCAGATGGGCGGGGTATAAATAAATTATTATTATTATTATTATTATTATTATTATTATTATGGCTATAGTTCCATTTTAATCAGAAGAGCCATGGCAACAGTACTAAGACTGTTCAAAGAAGTTACTGTACAGTACTGCTTAATGCTGTAACTATAAAATAGCTATATTGATCTATGATTCTTTGTGAAACCTATAGCTGGTGCAGCATATACTAAATGCCCATTAATTACAATACTACCTATACGCACAGCTGTCAAGTTTTCTCACGAGGAGGCCTATTCAGCATAAGGGAAATTCCCTTAAAAAAAAGGGAGAACTTGACAGCTGTGCCTATACGATGTGGGGGAATGTTGAAGTTTCGTATTAAAGACAGCCATAAGGAGCACCTTCCAACATACAAACTCCCCCTGCAGTAGCTGCATTCCAACATAACAATAAGCTGAGAACCTTGGTTTAATAAACCATCCTGTGTATGAGCTGATGCACCTGGTCCAATCACACCCACTTTGATCTTCCCTTCATGCAGATGAATATACAAACCACAAAGAGAATAGCTTAGCATTCTGTCTGAACTGGAACAAATGACGTGTTTCACCATGACAAGCCATGAGAACTAGCCAGCCTTAAACCAAGAGTTGCTTGTTTATGAATCTTAATTGTTAGGGAGAAACAAACCACAATCCTGGGTTTGGACATAATGTTAAGCTACTCCCTTGCCTGTTTGCTTACCTGCTTGTGCAACCAGGAGTAGTAAGGCTCCATGTACAAGCATGCAGGTAATACACAGTAAGGTCTATAAAGCCAAGTTTCTTGGCTCATTGGTACATGCAAACACGGTCACTGAGGAAATGCTGTCCATGCTACATCTGTCCAAGTCAGACAGACATCACTAGATTTCACCCAATACCCTTAGTAAGAACAGCGTGCACACAAATGAGCTGGGAATTGGGAAAACATACTTCTGCTGGTTTTCTCCAGAAACATGATCAGGATGGAACTCTCATCATCAACAAACTTGCTCAGTTCAGATGCACAACAAAAGCACAAAGGGATTCTTGGGAGGTGGGACATAAATTTAATAACTAATAACAATAAATAATAACAATATTTATACGGGACTGATTGGGGGTAGAGGAGAAGAGAACTCGCAAGCATCTAGGCAAGGAGCGGAGAGGGGTTAATACTCTCTTTTCAAGGGTGGCATAAGTAAGGTAAAGGTAAAGGGACCCCTAACCATTAAGGGTGGCATAAGTAGAGGACTATAAAACATGAATTCCTGGCATTGCCTTTTAAGAACTAAGGCATGAACTCCCCTTGTTATGCATCATAAGATTATGAAAGTTTATGAAAGTTTTATAAAAGATGCCATTCCAGGGAGAACAAAGCTGTTTTTAAACAAGTGTGACCTTCCATTCCTTTGTACTCATTTGCAGTCATTCTTCCCTCCATCTGCTATTATTTCAGAACAAAGGAAAAGGGAATGCATCACCATTGCCAAGGCAACGGGACCAATGCACCCTGCCTTGCCATGCTTTGGTGAGTTGCACTGCTTGCCAGTACTATGTAGCAACTTTCACCCCAAACAAGTTATTGTCATACAGTGCTCCATGTGACTGGTTGGAATAGAAGGGGAAGAGAGGCTGAAAGTAATGTACAACAGATGGACAGAGTGCACATTTGGATACATATTTGACTCGGTATCCATAGCCACATTCTGCCCCTACTAGTCAAATGAGCACAACTGGGTTGTATAAGAGGGTGTTTTCCAACATGCAGAGAGGGAGAGCAAGCCTACATGAGTGTTCTACCCTGAACTGGCCCATTAGGAGCCACAAAATCCCCTGCAATACTAAACTATCCTTTGTGGAGATCACAAGGTTTTCAGAAAGTGGCTAAATGGTAATATAAAAATGAAGCAAGCCACAATTAAGAGATGATAGAAAATCTCTACATACAGAAAGAATACTCAATACATGGAGCCATGAAATAAAGAAAATAAGCAGTATGTATGGAAGTGAGAGCTGGACCATAAAGAAGGCTGATCGTCGAAGAATTGATGCTTTTGAATTATGGTGCTGGAGGAGACTCTTGAGAGTCCCATGGACTGCTAGAAGATCAAACCTATCCATTCTTAAGGAAATCAGCCCTGAGTGCTCCCTGGAAGGAAAGATCGTGAAGCTGAGGCTCCAATACTTTGGCCACCTCATGAGAAGAGAAGAATCCTTGGAAAAGACCCTGATGTTGGGAAAGATTGAGGGCACTAGGAGAAGGGGACGACAGAGGACAAGATGGTTGGACAGTGTTCTCGAAGCTACGAACATGAGTTTGACCAAACTGCGGGAGGCAGTGCAAGACAGGAGTGCCTGGCGTGCTATGGTCCATGGGGTCACGAAGAGTCGGACACGACTAAACGACTAAACAAAGCAGTATAAGCTTCAACAAAAGGCATCGTTTAATGGAAATTTATAAGCAGGGTTTTAGTTAATAGTACTCATTTTTGTTTCAAAGACTAGCCATGGATTAATGCATATGGATGGTTTCAATGTATACATAACAGAGGGAAAATGGAATGTTAATTATTGTTATATTAAACACCAAATAAAAACTATTCAGCAGTTTTATCAAATATATTTGCTTATTCTTTGAGTAAGATCAACACAAGAGAGAAATGCATGCTGTATTTAACATAACCTCTTGCCTTTGATAGTTTCATCTTTGAAGAATCTAGTGCAGACATGCACAACCTTTGAGTTAAATGCAATCCATGATTCATACATTGTTTATTTCGGGTTATTATGCCAGCATTTTAAAAAGAATTTATATAGCACTCTTTAGAGAATTTTGGCATATGTATTTTATGTGTGATGAACTCATATTCTTATGACTTATTCAAGTGAAACTGATTAACATATAATTTTCATAAGTTATAGCTAGTGGTAGTCTTGCTAGCTTCCCTCAGTAAAATCTACTAGGCCAGCATAATTTGTGACCCACTGCACTGAATGAAACCCACCAACCATATATGGCAACCTTCTATTTGCTGCCTGCCTAGGATTACAAACACAGAGATTGTTAAGCACCGAACAGGTCACAGTATATGCTAATAGGCTGTGTTTTTTTGGTTGGCCATAATTTGGAGATCTTGTTTAAAGAAATAGTACTTCGCACAGACCAGAAAATATGAATGCTATTAATGATTCACAGGGGAAAAAAGTTTGCCAACCTCTTATTGTAAGCTTGCTATATAATTGAGAGTTCATTTCCTTGTCTCGTTGGTAACGACGAAATTCATCAACTGCCTCTCGTAGCACTGTGACAGCCAAAACAAATCCCTGTTTAAAATATAACAAACATTTCCCGAAATGGAAAATATTTCTATTAAAATCCACATATAAGAAAAGCAAGTGCTTTACATTTCATTTTAGTAGGACTGTTTGGAGTTTTGTTTTGTGTTTTCTTCCCTTTTGCCAAGGTCATGGTTATTCCAGAACAGTTGAGGAAAATTTGAGACATAGCCAATGATTTCTGGAAACATTTCCAAAACATGTGATGAAATTATTGAACAGGCTCTCATCACAAGAACAAAATATAGTACCCTCCACTCAAAGCTATTTTCAGATAAATTCACATCTAAAAGGCAATGGGATGGTTCATATGCCAACAACAAACTGTGGGTGTGTAGCTGTGTTAACAGAGCTGGCAGGGCCAATGCACACTGGCACACATCCCCTCCTTTCCTGGTTCAATACATCATAGTTTCCCCTTCTTTAGTTTGTGCTTTAGTTTGTGCTTGCTCTGCAAATCAGGAGCAAACCCTGGTTTTCAATTCTTATTTAGAGAGCAAGCACAAACCAAAAATGACTTGCTTCAAACCAGGAAAGGAGGAAGGGCATTCCATGCTCAAGTGAGGGGAAAGCATATGACCCAAAGATTCAGGCACATAACACCATAGCATGGTTTTGATGTTACAGCTAAACCAACCCGTGGTCTTCAAGACATGAAGCTGAGGTGCATGATAAAAGCACATTTGCTTTTAAATAAAGGTTGAGATGTAACAAGAGAAGACTAATCTCCAAAACGAGTCTTTCTTTTTGCCTTGAAGATGGGTAACTTGACTTTGGTTAAAACTTACAATGAGCCAAAACTCAGTTATTTAAGAGTAGGTTCCATGGAATCAATTACTTCCAAAAATGTACTGAAACATTTGTTTTTTAACTGCATATAGTAGATCAGATATACCCAGCTTAGGGACTATGTGCCAAATGTAGACCTTGTAGCATTTTTTTCTGGAGTGGTTATAAAAAAGTTTGGCCAATTAAATATTAAATGTCTAATATCCTGGCTATAGCCATATACTTCCAATGTTTTTAGACAGCATAGATAGGATGGTAGTTCTTAAATTATAGAACATACAAGTTGTACCTTTTTATTATAGATAAAAGTATAATTTTTTAAAAATGTGCTTACTTTTCACAGACACACACAGGTCCATTTAACATGAGAGTCACATCTCTTTTGATCTGACTCAGTTCAGATGTAACACGTCATGATCTGTGAAGTGTTGTTAAAAGACCAGGAGTACCCCTGCCATTTCTCTCCTTTCCTCACAAGATCATATTCTCCTTTGCTCCTTTCTCATTCAAAATCCCCCACTAACTATGGTTAATGTTGCACAAAACCATAAATATCTGAAACTAAGTAGGCTTCAGCTTCTGGTTCAAAGCCATGTGGTTTGACACTAACTCTGAAAAGAGAAGGGAGATCTTTCAAGTGAGAAATGGGAGAAGCATGGAAATTAGAAGAATACTCCTGATCTCTTAACCATTAAGAAATAGAAAATGTTTCTTCTGCACTGAACATCTTTCATGTATGGTTGAGGCTAGTGTGGTGGAAGAGAGCCACAGAGCCGCCCCCCAAATCTGCTGTCAGGGGCTGGGATGGGACAATGGCAGAGCTGGGCTTCATGAACACACCAGTAGAGCCAATCCTGTGCTCTTGCCAGGAGATCCAACATCACTGCCACTGCTCTTTCCAGGTAAGCTGCCATGCCATCAGCATTAGGAGACAGTTCTATACAACCACACTGGCCACCACTGGTCATGTGCACACAAGCTTATAAAAGAAATATATATATATATAGTTGTATAGCATTTTTGATTACCAGAGGAGCCCAATAGGTGTAGAGGTAGCCTATTTTCAGCGCTGGTACGAACTGTGAGCAGGAGACTACGAGAAAATAAAGATTCAAGAAAAACTTGAATTGTTCATATAAAACCTAAAAGTGAAAGAAAAAGAAAAACCAGGAAATGGTGCTTTCAAAAACATTTCCAGTATGCAGAAACTTTTTTTATGTAACAGGAACTTTAATCACAATTATACTCGATAATTGCTCCCCCCCTTTTTTGAGTGCTGCTTTCAACATGGCTTGAACAATCTCTACTGTCACAGAAAAATCAATCAATAGTAACATGAATATTTAATGATGATGACTATTCCAATATAAAATATAAATTTCATCCACAATATAGGCATAATAGTCTCTAGCATTTATTGTAGCACTACAGAATGTTCATAAGACTAAACATGTATTATCTTAGCAATACATAGCAATACAACAAGCTTATAAGCAGAGTCCAAGCATGTAGAGGAGGGTATCCTTTACAGGAGCCCAGACACTGATAAGGGGTGCCCTGTAATTTAGCAACGGGGGGTAAGTGTTTGGTGGTTACTAATGGAATCAGTCAGCAAGCTTTGCTAAGAATCGTTTTCAGGCTAGATATTTTGTTAAACAAAACTAGCACACGAGGAAGGTTGGGTGACCGTGTGAGCCATAGCATACTTTTATAGCTTTAGAAGTATAATTTCAAAATTAAAACAGAAGCATGCTGTGCATGTAGGAGAGGCCAATGCTACTCATCCTCAAAAAATGTTTGAGCTTATAAAAGATACTTCAGTTTTATCTCCATAATACAGATGGGGAACTAAGCTAAGAAAACAGTGATTTCGTTAAAGGTAAAGGTAAAGGGACCCCTGACCATTAGGTCCAGTCGTGACCGACTCTGGGGTTGTGGCGCTCATCTTGCTCTATTGGCCAAGGGAGCCTGCGTACGGCGTACAGCTTCCAGGTCATGTGGCCAGCATGACAAAGCTGCTTCTGGCAAACCAGAGCAGTGCATAGAAATGCCATTTACCTTCCTGCCGGAGTAGTACCTATTTATCTACTTGCACTTTGAAGTGCTTTCGAACTGCTAGGTGGGCAGGAGCTGGGACCAAGTAACGGGAGCTCACCCCGTCGCGGGGATTCGAACCGCTGACCTTCTGATTGGCAAGCCCTAGGCTCTGTGGTTTAACCCACAGCGCCACCCGCGTCCCTTTTTAGTGATTTGGTTATTGTTCTCTAAATTCATGGCCAAAATGAGGTGTGAGCTATAATAATAATAATAATAATAATAATAATAATAATAATAATTTATATAATTTATTATTTATACCCCGCCCATCTGGCCGGGTTCCCCCAGCCCCTCTGGGCGGCTTCCAACGAAACATTAAAATACAGAAATCCATCAAACATTAAAAGCTTCCCTAAACAGGGCTGCCTTGAGATGCCTTCTAAAGGTCTGGTAATTCAATAACAACTGTGATAAAAGAACAACTCCAGTATTGTCTAGCCATTAGGAACAAGAATAATGAATACAGAAAAGGAAAGTACATAACTTTCCAAAAAGAGTTATAAGAGGAAACAGTATGCATATAATCAAAGTGATACAAAATAGTTGCTCTGGATTGTACCATACAATAAAATCAGCATAATATAACCCAGGCATTCCCAAACTTTGGCCCTCCAGATGTTTTGGACTACAGTTCCCATCTTTCCCAACAACTGGCCCTGTTAGCTAGGGATCATGGGAGTTGAAGGCCAAAACATCTGGAGGGCCGCAGTTTGGGGATGCCTGATATAACCTGTCACTCTACTATTATTCCTAGCTACTCTCCCTAAGGGGAAAATGTTAATATTGTAATTTATTTATGTTTAAATACATTTTCTTTTTTAACATGAAAATAAAGAATGTTACCCCAAAGTCTGCATGTGGGTAGAATGCAAACACGGTGCATTCAAATGTAAGCTCCAGACAAACCAACATATTATGGAAATTTCAATACAAGGAAATTCAATTGGTTTAGCAGTTATTACTGATTTACAAGAATGTGTACAAATGCTAAGAGGTACGCTAAGAAATACTGTGTTTATATTTACAATGAAACTTGATTATTCTGTTCTAGAATGTTTAAATTCTTATATAAATTAATCTCAGCAGGGTAACAATATTTCCTCCCTCACCACTAATTAATTTAAAATCCCAGTTAGTATCAATTAATAGCTCAGTAATTTGCATTCATACTAAAGCCAGAATAGGATTCCAACTGTGCAATTACAAAACGCTTTCAAACTATTCCATTTCCTAAGGAAAAGTTTAAGAAAAAATATTCCAAGACTAATAATGCATCTGGACTATGCTGTGCCAACAGGTGTTCACAAATCATGGCTGATCTTTGAAGGCATCAGGACTCTGCCTAAACCCCTGAAACACACATTGTGCATTTAACTACAGTAATCAATGTCTAAATGTATACTTAATGACCTTTAGGAAAACGTTCAGTGTAAATAGAGAAAATTTTGGTTTCATGCAATGAATATGAAAATATTTGTCTGCATGAAAGCAGTTGACATTAATACTCTGAAAAGAAAACACATTATGGAGTCCACATTATGGACTCACTTTTTTTCTTTTTAATAAAGAAGGGGTTATAAGTAATATCCATGCATGTGCCAGCTAGCTGAATAATGTTGGTGGGTTAGGGGGAGTGGAAGGAGAGAGGGGGGAAACCAATGCACAAGGTTTACAAAAATCTGCATTCTTACTGAAATTAAGAATTGAAAGACGCAGCATTCTTGTCAACAAGTAACCAACAAGATAATTTATTACTGTGGAAAAAGGCACAGTATATAATGGCCTGTTTATTTCACACTCATTGAAACACCTCTCCCTCAAGAGTTACTTTTCAGTCAAATATTAAATTAGAAACTAACAAGGCTGGCTATCCAAAGAATCAATGCTAAAGTCATAGAATTTACTGAAATCAGTCAAAGAACAAAAAAATAAAGCCAAACTGTGCCCTTTTGTGATTTGCACAAAATGTATTACAACAAATTATTATTGTCAGTGTTGAAAAGAATTCTGCATCTTGAAAACCATAATAAGCCAAAAGAAAATCTGAAGAGACAGAACATTATTTTAAACTGGATTTAGTTAATACAGGGTTTTGTTATATGCCTATAAAACACATAATAGCCAACACCGTATAAAGGTTTCTTACAAAAAAACAATTGCTACATTTATGGGTGTTTTTGTAATTTGTACCACTAGCCATACTGGGGAATTAACTTTCCAACCACTTATTCTGCATTTAAAGTCAACACTCTGCGAGGAACATTTCAACAGAGATGTGAAAAACAAAAAAACAAAAATAGGAGGTTGGTTTCCTTGTGAGCTCAAAATAAGGGAAAATATTTATCCCTCTCTCATTAATGCACAATTTAGTGCCACTATGGTAATACACAGCTTTAAAACTGCAAAAAGGCAATATTAACTCTTTTAAAATTCTTGGATAAGGAATGAATGAATGTGAGTAAAGAATATGTATATGGATTTTAGCCCTGCTTTGTTATTCACATTTTATACTTAATAGCCGATTAAAGATAAAGGTAAAGGGACCCCTGACCATTAGGTCCAGTCGTGACCGACTCTGGGGTTGCGGCACTCATCTCACATTATTGGCCGAGGGAGCTGGCGTACAGCTTCCAGGTCATGTGGCCAGCATGACAAAGCCGCTTCTGGCAAACCAGAGCAGCACACGGAAACGCCGTTTACCTTCTCGCTGTAGCAGTACCTATTTATCTACTTGCACTTTGAGGTCCTTTCGAACTGCTAGGTTGGCAGGAGCTGGGACCAAGTAATGGGAGCTCACCCTGTCGCAGCGATTCGAACCGCCGACCTTCTGATCAGCAAGCCCTAGGCTCTGTGGTTTAACCCACAGCGCCACCTATGTCCCTTAGCCGATAACCAAATACTAAATACGTGTTCATATATAGCATTAATGTATACAAGCCACAAGTTTGCCCAATTAAAAAAATGAACACATGAAGCAATCTCACTTCTCTACACTTCACCCTTTGTGTTTTGCACAAAAATTGTTAACGAGACAATCCTAAACAGGTCTACTCAGAAGTCAATATTACTGAGGTCACAGGAGCTCACTTCCAAATAAAGTAGCATAGGATTGTAGCCTACAGACGGGTCTTTTTCTACTCTTGATTGTGTTTACTTCGACCTGAAGGTACATACAATGCAATGCAATGCTTCCAGCAAGGGAACAATTTGAAGTCAAGTTTATACAGCCTTCAAGAAGAAGAAGAGTTTGGATTTGATACCCGAAGGAGTCTCAAAATGGCTAACATTCTCCTTTCCCTTCCTCCCCCACAACAAACACTCTGTGAAGTGAGTGGGGCTGAGAGAAGTGTGACTAGCCCAAGGTCACCCAGCAGCTGCATGTGGAGGAGCGGAGACGCAAACCCGGTTTCCCAGATTCGAGTCTACCGCTCTTAACCACTACACCACACTGGCTCTCAAATCTGACACACATTTTACTAAGAGGTCATTTTACATGTACCTATCCTGAAGCATAAGATTAAAAATATTCATTAACAGGTATTTTAAATCACCCAAAACCTGTAGGACCAATCTAATAAAACTATTAGAACTATTTTTTGTCTTTGCTGGGAGATTTAATCATATGCTTATCTACCTTACTAAAATCAATGAAACATAAACATGCTTAACTTTGTCTGGATCATGTCATAAAGTCATGTCTTAGAACTGGTGTGCCCAATGAGGCTAGCTTCCCCCACCCCATACACCTTGGAAGTCAGCAGATATCAGTTTGAAAAATTACAGTTAAGATGGGTTTTTTTTGTATTTCCTCTTTCAGCTCACTAGCCTCCCATGCCAAGATTGGCCCTCCAACAGAAAACTTGGGAGGGGAAACATTTTTTTTAAGAAAAGGTAAGGGGTAGGAGATGTGAGACCCAGGGGGTATGGAGAGAGAAAGGAAGAATGGAGCAGCCAATCAGATGGGGCAGGGTAAAAAAAGAAAAGAAAGGGAGTATGTGTCAGAGTGTATGGGGTGAGTATAGTTGTTTCCTCCCATCTTTTCTGTGTGTCTCTTCCTTGCTTTGTTTCTCCTTTCTTCTCTGGGTTTCAATGTTTGTTTCCCCTCCCCAGGGTCTGGAGGTCTGTGTTTGCCTTTTTTCCTCCTAATCTCTGGGGGTCTGTCTGGGGCATTCCTCCTCCCAGCTTGCATCCCTCTCAGCGCCCAAGAAACACATGCATGTAGTGGGAATGAGGAGAGGGCACTCCCTACAATTTGTGACAGTTCAAGCTCAGAATGGCAACTTTTTGAAAATTCCAGATGTGCCCACAGGCCCAGAAATAATATGGACCACTGCTTTAGAAGACTGACTATATATATTGTTGGGCGTTATCTGGTTGTGCTGTTTTATTGCTTTCCCCCAAATGTTTTATTGTGCCTTTGTTTTTGTTTAAAGAAAATATATACCTGTTATCTTTGGATGAAGGGTGGTAGACAAATAAAAACAATACCTAAAAAATAATTTGCCAGTCTCTATTCCTCACAGGTAATAATCACAGATCCCACTAATCACTTTAACCGACAAGCACATTTCTCAGTGGGAAAAGAGGAATGCCTGAACTTCAAATAAGCATGAAATGATTGCACAACTTATCATTCAAATTATTTGTTTTAAAATATTCTAAGACAGACAATTTATAAGGGACATAAACTAAGCCCACCTTTAAGGAATCATTAGTAGCCTTACCCCAGGTATAAATGTAAAGATATTGTATTTTTGATTTTTTATAGCATTTCTTGGATATTTTTCTTCACATTTTTCAGGACATCCAAGCCATACTGTGCGTGCTTTGAGTTCTTTCTTTCTCCGACAAATGTTTATGAGCCAATCACAGCAACTGCAAGGAAAAAGAAAGCTATGCTTTAATTGTCAGTATACTGTAGTATATTCAGCTTGCTAAAATGAAACCAGTGGTTCTTAAAGAAAGTAACTCAATGCAACTACTGCCTTAACCAAGTTGACTGAAAAGCAGTTCCTAAATTAAAGGGCACAAAGCTTGGTTTTTACTGAGTTCAGCAACAAACCTAGGGAAAGGATGTATTTTATCTCTGGCACTATTTTTCTAGGCTTTCCCTCCCCCATCCCATGCACTCCCAATAGCACCTCAAATATGCTTCAAAGGGCTCCTGACCTTCCAGGAAAGCTTCTCAGAGTGGGCTGCTGCCATCAGCAGAGGAAAGCTGAAATGCCACTGTATATATATGTGGCACTTTGCAATTCGGCCAGCAGCTATAGTGGACAGAGTATGCATTATAATTTTTTAAAGAACACCACAGGATCAAATGTAGCACCTATATGCTTATAAAAGCTGACCTGGTGGTCATAATCTATATAGAAAAGAGCTGCTTTATGGCTTTGATGCACCACTATAGATTTTAATATGTGAATTATTCAGTTTTGTCTGATTAATTTTAATTCTTAATAATACAAAAACAGGAATTAAAGACTTTCAACATCTCTTTGTGCTTTCAATTACAAAACAGAATACCCTGTTTCTCCGAAAATAAGGCGTAGCCATAAAATAAGTCGTAGCAGGATTTTTAAGCATTCAAGGAATATAAGCCATACCCCGAAAATAAGACATAGTGATAGGCGCAGCAGCAATGCTGGCCGCAGCAGGAGGAGTGGGAAAAATAGGACATCCCCTGAAAATAAGCCATAGTGTGTTTCTTTGAGGAAAAATAAATATAAGATGGTGTCTTATTTTCGGAGAAACACGGTAGTTTGAGTGAAGAATCATTCATGAATTGAAAGGCTGACTCGGGTAACAACTATTCCTCCCCTCTTAGGCAGGTGCCAAAATCTTCGTCAGCTTAGCAAACAAATTACATATGTTTGAACAAAGTTTGGCACTGCTAAACAGTGGTGATGCCTGTGATAAAGGACTGATTGGCACCTAGAGATAAGTACACTTTAAGCCCTCAGATGCAATGAGGTCTCCACTGATGGAAATAATTATAGATTTTGACAATTCAATTTTAAGTATTTATTGCAAGCAAATAGGATTCAATACTTTCAAGACGTGGGTATCAGCAAGCCTGTGTCCATCTGAAGCAGAAATCCCCATCAGTTGGTATACAGAGGCTGCTGCATGCCTTTTGCGATCATGTGCCTTTTGCCCACAAAACAGAATAGTAACAAAGGCTTCTCTGTGCAAGTCAAAGCATACATTGTTACATTCAGAGAAACATTTGGAAGAAATAATCTAAGGTTAGTATTGAGTTTAGAAATAAAACATTTACTATTGCTAACAAAGGGTAGTAATGAGACCTATTGCTTAAAGAGCATTAAAAAAACTTTGGATTATGAGGTTGCCGTTAATATTTCTTATCCGACATTCACCATAAGGTCCTAGGGTGAGTTGCAACAATTAAAAATATATACCGTATTGGCCTGAATATCAGCCTCACTTTTTCCCCAAATTCCGACCGTGAAAAGTTAAAAGTGCGGCTTATATTCACAATCTTATGGTATGCAGCCGGGAGCACGGGGCAAACAGCACCAGGAGTGCGGCAGCAGTGTCTGTCCTGTGCATAGTCCCTCGTCCTCTCCCCCAAGGCCCGGGAAGGGAGAGAGTGAGGAAGGGGAAAGGCTACCGGCAATGCAGCGTGGCTCCCCCCACAGGAGCAGCGAAGAATGGAGTGGCTTATATTTGGGCTGATACGGTATATTAAAAACAGTTAAAGCAGATTACAATAAAAAGGATAGGGTGGGTCCTAAAATATATATCAAAAGTGTCAAAGGCCAGAATGAAGGAGGTGTGCCTTCAGCATATGATGAATACTACACAACAAAGGTGCCAGTTTCACATATGTGGACAAGGAATTGCACATCTTAAGACAGAATGCCCTCTCCCAAACTGCCCCCCCCCCGAACTTCTGAATTCCCAAACACCACATCCAAGACTACTTCTGCCAGCTCAGCCTAGAAGGCTGTAGTGTAGCAGGGCGGATGATCATCCCTGTTCTGATCCAAGACCACAAACAATTCCTTGAACTCAAGAACAGTGTGGATTGGTCTCACTGCGAGGGAGTTTGAATTTCTATCGATGATGATGGCAACAGTCCTCACCACCACCACTGGCCTGGAACGGTGTTGCACTGCATAGGCCGACAGACACAGCTAGGTCAGCATAGGATATGGATTTATAGATTTGTTTAGTAAAGTTATCAAGCCCTTCCAAAATATAATTTCTTGTTACCACAGACAACGTATCAAATGACACGCAAATTCAATTTGGATCAACCCAGCCATGACACAACTATCACTTGATACCCAATATAACAGCTAAATGCTTTGGACAGGAGAACCAAATACTTTTGCTCGCATTCTAACTATACATTGAGTTTCCTTTCCATCTAATTTTTTAAAAAAATTTTTGACAAAATCATACAATTTCAATTTATATAGCCCCTGGAATTTTTTTATTAAATGTGCTATTACTGTATAGAAAAGATGCAAGGACCTACTTGCTATAACCAACAATACAAGAGAGAAGGCTGTTGTGTTGTTTTACTACTTACCTCTCTCATCTTTGTCCCGTGTACACATATATATATTTCCAGTATAATTAAAGATAACAAAAACTCTGGAGCGCATAATAGATTTTGTTAAAATTTAACTTCTTATTGTAATAAAAATCTGTATACTAACATTGTTTTTTCTAAAAACAAAAAAGTACCCTAGTGGCACTGATTAGAGATGTACTTAAAAAAAAATAGCAGCAATTGTTGAACAAAACTGGTATAGATCTTACTATTTTGCAATGAAATACCTTCTGCCAAGTCAAAAGCTGAACTTAAAAAACATTTTTAAAAAATCTTTCCAGCCATTCCCACTTGTTCTTGTTTTCAAGCTTAGAACCTTTTTTTACTCAGATCCTTTTTTTAATCAAAAATACAATAAAAGATCCTATATTGGCATACTTGGTCCAAGGATAAGCTATTCTTTATTAAATTCTAAATAGCAAGAACGACATCTACGAAGAAAACATACTGTAATTAATGAACTCAACGGGTAGCTTTGATAATCAGGCCTAAAGCGACACAGTAGTCATGTCATTCTTAAAAGATCAGCATTTTCCCATGCCTCTGAACAACAAATGTGTTGCAGATTAACTGAAAGTGTACAGGCCATCTTACAGTCCAAATTAATTCGAGTATTTGATATCCCCTTTATTTCATATGGAAATGTTCAACTGCACCATTTTCACAGGGACAAAGTGGTGTGTGTGTCTGGGAGTATATACACATATATATATTGGAGAGAACTGCAATGTACATCTCATGAGAAAGAAATCAATCTAGTCCAAAGAACTCCAGAGTATTGATCTATGTGCATTATACTTTCACAAGCTAAAAGAGAGTGTCTAAATTAAAAATGGAAGAAATAATTACAACTAAAAATGAGTTGCTGTTTTCAAAAGCTTAACATAGCATATTCAATTAAGTTTTATTCAGAGTAGACACAGGGAAATTAATGGACCTAACTTAGTCAAGTACAGTACATTACTTTCAATGGGTCTACTCTGAGTAAAACTTAGTTGAATACTATTCATTGGTTATAATATATTTTTCTGAAGGCATTACCGGTAATTGTATTACAGATCACTGAAATCAAGCACATAGGAATTCTGCCAATTTTGAGAAAGGTAACATAGCTACTGTTCTTAACAAGCTTAAAGAAGAGAGAGCTTGATATTTTGTTGTTTTTGACACTGTATGGATAAATGCTCTTCTGGAGTTTATTATCCAGCGGAAAGGAGCAACCAAGCATACTAAGGTCCAAATTCTAGACTTTAAGAAAGCCGACTTCAGAAAACTTAGGGAAACGCTGGGTGAAATCCCATGGACAGTAATACTAAAAGGGAAGGGAGTTCATGATGGTTGGGAGTTTGTTAAAAGGGAGATATTAAAAGCACAACTTCAGGCAATACCAATGAGACGGAAACATGGAAGGTGCCTAAAGAAGCCAGGCTGGCTATCTAAAGAACTTTTGACTGAGTTAAGATTTAAAAGGGATATGTACAAAAAATGGAAAAGGGGGGAAATCTCCAGAGAGGAATTCAAACATATAGCCAGCACGTGTAGAGACAAAGTCAGAAAAGCTAAAGCACAGAATGAACTCAGGCTCGCCAGAGAGGTTAAAAGCAACAAAAAGGGCTTTTATGGGTATGTCCGTAGCAAAAGGAAAAACAAGGAAACAGTGGGGTC
Organism: Zootoca vivipara; assembly: GCF_965207765.1. Taxonomy (NCBI): domain Eukaryota; kingdom Metazoa; phylum Chordata; class Lepidosauria; order Squamata; family Lacertidae; genus Zootoca; species Zootoca vivipara. Next base: position 32,039,595 of record NC_142591.1, read on the forward strand.
ACTCAGAGGAGAAGATGGTGAAATGCAAACAGGGGACAGAGAAAGGGCAGAACTCCTCAATGCCTTCTTTGCCTCAGTCTTCTCCAAGAAAGAAAACAACGCCCGACCTGAAGAATATGGAGCAGATGATTCAGCAGGGGAAACACAGCCCAGAATAAGTAAGGAGGTAGTACAAGAATACTTGGCTAGTTTAGATGTATTCAAGTCTCCAGGGCCAGATGAACTACATCCAAGAGTATTAAAAGAACTGGCAGAGGTGATTTCAGAACCACTGGCAATAATCTTTGAAAATTCCTGGAGAACAGGCGAAGTTCCAGCAGACTGGAGGAGGGCAAATGTTGTCCCTATTTTCAAAAAGGGGAAAAGAGAGGACCCAAACAATTACCGCCCAGTCAGCCTGACATCAATACCAGGAAAGATTCTAGAGCAGATCATTAAGCAAACAGTCTGTGAGCACCTAGAAAGAAACTCTGTGATCACTAAAAGTCAGCATGGGTTCCTGAAAAATAAGTCATGTCAGACTAATCTGATCTCATTTTTTGACAGAATTACAAGCCTGGTAGATGAAGGGAACGCTGTGGATGTAGCCTATCTTGATTTCAGCAAGGCCTTTGACAAGGTGCCCCATGATATTCTTGTAAAGAAGCTGGTAAAATGTGGGCTAGACAATGCTACCATTCAGTGGATTTGTAGCTGGATTACTGACCGAACCCAAAGGGTGCTCATCAATGGCTCCTCCTCATCCTGGAGAGTAGTGACTAGTGGGGTGCCACAGGGTTCTGTCTTGGGCCCAGTCTTGTTCAACATCTTTATCAATGACTTGGATGATGGGCTTGAGGGAATCCTGAGCAAGTTTGCAGATGACACCAAGTTGGGAGGGGTGGCTAACACCCCAGAGGACAGGATCACACTTCAGAATGACCTTAACAGATTAGACAACTGGGCCAAAGCAAACAAGATGAATTTTAACAAGGAGAAATGTAAAGTACTACACTTGGGCAAAAAAAATGAAAGGCACAGATACAGGATGGGAGACACCTGGCTTGAGAGCAGTACATGTGAAAAGGATCTAGGAGTTTTGGTTGACCACAAACTTGACATGAGTCAGCAGTGTGATGCAGCAGCTAAAAAAGCCAATGCAATTCTGGGCTGCATCAATAGGAGTATAGCATCTAGATCAAGGGAAGTAATAGTACCACTGTATTCTGCTCTGGTCAGACCTCACCTGGAGTATTGTGTCCAGTTCTGGGCACCACAGTTCAAGAAGGATACTGATAAGCTGGAACGTGTCCAGAAGAGGGCAACCAAAATGGTCAAAGGCCTGGAAACGATGCCTTATGAGGAACGGCTTAGGGAGCTGGGTATGTTTAGCCTGGAGAAGAGAAGGTTAAGGGGTGATATGATAACCATGTTCAAATATATAAAAGGATGTCATATAAAGGAGGGAGAAAGGTTGTTTTCTGCTGCTCCAGAGAAGCGGACACGGAGCAACGGGTTCAAACTACAAGAAAGAAAATTCCACCTAAACATTAGGAAGAACTTCCTGACAGTAAGAGCTGTTCGGCAGTGGAATTTGCTGCCAAGGAGTGTGGTGGAGTCTCCTTCTTTGGAGGTCTTTAAGCAGAGGCTTGACAGCCATCTGTCAGGAATGCTTTGATGGTGTTTCCTGCTTGGCAGGGGGTTGGACTGGATGGCCCTTGTGGTCTCTTCCAACTCTATGATTCTATGATTCTATGATTCTATGAAATTTGGGCAGAATGTTCCTTCATTTATAGGTGGTATAGCCTCAGATTTAAGATATTTGAGGAAAAGTAGTTTAAATATTCTCATTTTTTTATACCGATGCTATTGACAGTTTTAAAATGCAAGCAATTCTATAATTTAAAAAATCTAGAGGAAAACTGAAGTTTAGCAAAGTCTGTTAAGCTTATAATCCTTATAATGTGTCCATGGATACATTCCATGGACTCAACATCTTTAACAGTGCTGTCCTTATAACGTGTCTACTCAGTTGTACAGGTAACTCGCAACTTATGCACATTTAACTTGTGTGCATTCAGCTTTACGCACTTTGCAAAAGAACTGAAACAATTTTGGCTTTACGCACTATCTTTGCAATATAAGAGTTGAGAGTGGCCTGTACATACAACTGACTTCAATTACTCCCAGGTAAATGTTAAATCCTGAATGTATGGTTCCATCTCTGTACTTGGGTACATGAAAAAGCTGGATATAATAAATTCACTGTTCACAATAAGAATGGGCTACTATAGAGAGGAAATATTTCTAAAACGACATAACTCGTGTAACAGTGCTGCACAAGAGATTCTGACACAGAGTTCAAGAGATACAGTTCAATTTAGTAAGGGACATGTCCTAGCAGAGCTACAAGATATCTGCATAACTGCTCAGCTCAGTCTTTCCTAGGTGATGAATGCTCTTCAAAAGAGCACGTATTTTGCTTTAGATCACTGAATAGAATAGAAGGCAATGCTACAAGGCTTTGCCAAAACTAGAGAAGGCGGCCTAACTGTTTATTTCAAGCCTTTAGATGAGACTGGCCTAGGCCCAACACACAACACATGCAGCATGACAAAATAGTGCACGGATCACACAGATTTGCATGATAGATTCAGACCCCAACTGATTCTAATAATAATAATAAACAGCAGCTCAGCTCCCAACTTTTAAACAAAGCTTAATGAAAGCTGAAGTGCAATATTGAAACTTCTAGAAGTAAAGATGGCTGATTTGGTTCGCGTCTAGACAACATTATGACATCAGCATCAGAAGCCCTAGACATCGGGCTTCAAAATTCAGAAGAGCTATATATTTAGCTACTTTCAGAAACTATATTAATAACTGGTTTTTTTGTATAATGTATTGTATCATGTGAGCCATTTGGTTCTCAGAATCAGCACCCTTGCTAACACTTTAATCACAGTTCCTGAAGCAACAGAGCCAGGGTTATCCATGAGCAAGTGGACAGTGATGTTCTGCTTCTTCTACATGTAAAAGACAAATAGTAGTACTGCAAAAGAAGACTATATTAGAATTATAGATGTGGTCAAAGAATTAACACATCATGATTTGCATTATGTCCTGCCATCACTTGTAAAACCTTTAATGAGGCTCCCTGCCTCTCAACTAGCTGGGCAGATGTAGTCTGAAACATGGAGGGTACCAGCTGAGATAGGCTGGTGTACATGATCATTTGTTATGTTCATTTCAGAGAGGGGTTTGTAATGTAGAGTGTATATGCAGTAGATGTCTGTGTACATTCCAGTTTGTAACTAACTTTCCATTAACCCTATGGTTGGTGAATGACAACACTTTTAAGTGCTGGCTCAAGCTCCATCAACAAGACATGCAGCTTCTTCCAAGTAGTCCTCAGAAATTGCGCAGGGTAGCAGCAGATTATTGGGTATAAGAAATATACTGATCTTTGTCCTTAGCATAGTTTCTAAAACCCCAAACCTAGTATACTATACCTAGCTCTACCATCTACGTCATTCTCATTACAGCATTTCATTACTGTCAGCACTGTAGCTGAAGTATATATATGACAAAGCAAACTAAATTGATCAATGGTGTTTTCATTTAATAGTTCTATATAGCCTCCCCCAAAGAGAAATGTAAAAGTCAATAGATTATATACAAGTACCTGAAAAAATGTGGGGGGCACCCAAAGCTAAAGACTATGGTTGCAATTTTGAGCACATGCAAATGTACAAATCTTCAGCACATTACTAATTACGGCAAATTTTATTGTGAAAAAGTGTGTTTAATATAAGTCTAACATGAGAGAGCTCTGACAATGCAAGACTAATTTCCTCAAGAGACTCTGCTAAAGTCAAGCATGAGAGTTCAACACAAGAGGTTTATAAATGACAGCAGAGTACTGGGAGATAATTCTAACTTGTATTCACTCTAGAGTCATCAGTTACATGTACTTTTTAACCTTTAAAGCTGAAATGTTAACTTATCATCAGTTAATGAATTTACGTTTCCCCCTTCACCAACATCAATCACCTCAAGATATTACCCACCGTTAGTGAATTAGTGTTAAGGCTCTCGGGAACATCATTGAAAGGGTACTACCATCTCTCTTTCCAGGTCATAAAAAATAAGTTAGGAATGAGGCCTCCAAATGGGATTTTTGCCCATTCTAATTCCTAAACTAATGAAACTTTGTAAGGACAATACGCTCTAGGAAAAAGGACCTTTTGGCAAACTATTTGGAGAGGATGGGCAGTGTCAGCAGCCAGGTACAAAGAATAAAGCAGGAGAATAAAATGTTACTGTATTGACAGTAATGAAATGATCACAACAGCCATCACTGATGAGCCAAAGAACAATGGGAAATCATATTTTGAGGCCCACCACCACCGGTGCCCTTCCACCATTCGGATTCCGTTCTTAGACCGAGGTAAAGTTCGCAAACCGGGACACTACTTCCGGTTTTGCAGAATTCGTAAACCAAATCATTTGTAAACAGGGCTGTTCTTAAACCGAAGTACCACTGTATTTACATAAACTTGGGACAAAGAGCAGCAATCTTTGTCCACTCATCATGGTCTCTCCCCAATGGCGGTTTCCAGAATCCCCCTCCCCACCCCACTTGCCTCATGGTGAAACAGAAATTACACTCTCCCACAGTAACCTGGGGGAGAGGAGAAAGGCTCAGTAGAAGTACACATCTTCGCACATGCTCTTTGAGCTGAAATTGCTCTGCTTAGGAACCACCTTAGGACTTGACAGAAGCCAAGTAGAGGGAGACTAGGAAGAATTAGCTTCAGAGATCACATAACTTCTGGCACAAAGTCACTCTTTCCTCCAGTGACAGCTTCAGGGATGAAGGAAGAACGAAGGCAAAAGATTATCTGCATTCCTTAATTCCTCCCCACCCCACAAGGAATACTAAGGGGGTAGAAAAAAGTGTTTTGGGGTTTGCTTCCACCACTTCAATTCAAACCCGTCCTCCACAGTAAACTCCATGGTGGCACATAATTGCATATTTCTTAATTTTCAAATATTTTTCTTTCTCAAATATAATGATTTTTGCTTTAAAATACTTTCTATGTTACAAATCACTCTGGATTTACTTAAACTACAAGACAGAAATAAAGCTATCACAATAAAAGAAAAACAGCAACAAACCTGGTACAAAGAAATTTCCATCCACCGCAGACAAACCATTCTAAACCTCGTTTTCTCTGAAAAATTCTGGCCCTTGGCAAAGTATGGTAATCGCTTTCATCGTTTTCAAACCCTTCTTCAGACATCATTAGGGGCATTTCATCCAAATGCGATGACTCGTCTTCTACTTGGTACCTATTGATTTTGTAAATAAATAAATAAATAAATAAATGAAAACATTGGACTAACGCCAAATAATTGATAATATTCTTTTTAGCTGCTATGTATATATAGCATGCATTCAAAGCATTCTTAATATATAAACACACAATGGCCTTGTCTGCACACACTAAGCCAAATAATAGTTAAGCATGAATGAGCAAGTGCACTGGTATAGTTAGAAAACTGCAGCCACTTTGATCCTACCCTGCTCCTGAAGCTAAAGCACACTACCAGGAGCTAAACCATAGTTTGACTGAGAGGACCTGAGAGGTGTCAGAACTGAGTTCTGGTGAGTTCCAGCTGAAAAAAGCCCTGGATAAGACCTTTCTCTTTTACTGGTGTCAATCTCAGCAGCTCATACCAGTTTTGAGGCTGTCTGTCTTGATATCCCATATAAGCCATCTGTGTGCATACACTTCAGTCCAGAATTTCTCCAGAGCTAGGCCTTCTAGGAGAAGGTGTCTTTGGGGATGTTCACACCAGTGGCCACTGTCTTGCAAACAATAAAAGACATTCAAGCAGCCAATGTCCACCATATTTGGAAAAACGACCACTGACCGTAACTTGATCATGCATTTGGAAGCATGTGTGGAGACCATCTAATCATGAGTTTTTATTATAATAAAAAATGAACTCATGCTTGGAATTCTGCTCTGCGATTGCTGTGTCATTATGAACTGAAGAGAGCAGAACCACTGCCCTCCCTTTGTTTGGCATCATACAAGTGTCAAATTTTATGGTGGGGAAACCACGTGCTGCTGTTGGTACTTCTGGATCTGTGGCATTGAACTCTGGCATTACTTGCTGACCCAAAACTCTTCCTTAACCATGTTTAGTTTGGTCACTCAACCTCAGGTGCTTGCTAAGCTACAAAGTTATGAGGCAAGAGCAGCAGGAAAACAAAACAACCCTGGTCATTGTTTGTTTGATCATTTGTGGACAACCTGTGGTTAGCTGAACAACCATGGGCTAGCATTATATGGAACCAGGCACATATAAGCAATGATATATATATCTCATGGCATTCCTTTACACTTGTTAGTGTTAAAATGGCTAATGGACCACATTAATAGGATACTTTTCTCAACATAATTCAAAATGAAAAATCATGACACAATTGCTGTTAAAACAAAGTTCTAAGACTGAGAAATATATGCCTGACTGTTCAATCTGGGCGGGGGGTGGGGGGTGGGGAGAGAGAAAATCAAAATCCTTCATTGCACAACAATGAAACAGGGTACACCCATCTTTGTCAAAAATTACATATTTCTATTCACTAGTAAACTAAAAGCATTTCTTTTCATCATCTCAGGAGTTAAAGAATGAAATTTATTCATACCTCTTATAAAAACATGTTTTCTCAAAAATATTTTAAAATCAATAACTGTGGTGTTAACTCTACAAGTGTGCCAACTACTAAGATAACAAATAAGCATAATGTTTAGTAACTTGACTTCAAAATGCAGCCCCTGAACTGGCAAACAATTTATTCTTCTCCAAAAAGCAATTTTCCTATTGTGTTAGAATTTTTACCATAGTATTTAAAAACAATGCAATGATGAATAATGGATTTTTCATAGGGAGAAATCTCACTTTCTTTGTGATCTAGTGCCATGTACACTGAATTGTGCTAGTTTACCATGAGTGACAAACCAATTAAGTATAATGCTAGAAACGTTTTATAAAATAAAGCTCTGAAAGCCACATAAGTAAGTATGCACAACACCGCACTGGTGTTACTAAATCAGATACAAGACAGGTATCTGGAGAAAAAATGGCTTCCAAAAGAAAAAGAACATTAATATTAAACAAGTTCTAACCAAAAAAAGAAAAAAGAAACTAGGAGAAAAGAGATTACAATATGTACTTCAAAATTAACTTTTATATAAATATCTGCTGTGAAAATAATACCATGCTCTCTTCAAACTTTGATGGCTTTTCAAAGGAACAGTAACCAAATGAGTTCATTAAGTGCCAATTGCAATTTACTGTCTACTGCTTAAATCATATCTATATTTTAAAAAATTGTTTTCTTTTATATTACCACTACACAAACTACGTAAACATCAGCAAACCAAAATATGCCTCTGCACATACACTATCATGAAGGAGCTATTGTAACAGTCCTACCCCTCCATTTTTCAAGGCATTCAGAATGACAGTCAAATATGGAAACCCTTAGCAGTCAAGCAAAACTCGAAGTTTCTTCGTGCATTATTCCTAATGTTTAATTCATGGTGAACTGGCAAGTCGTCACAATTCTCTCCCATTGCTTCTCAAAATTTCTGGCAGTTTAGTTCTGAATAATATGCTGCTTTAGAGTCACTACTTATAGTGGAAGCATTCTTCAAGTCCAATCTTCTCCTTGGTTCTTTTAATCAATGAGAAACTATTATACTAGCTGCTGGAATTCTGGAGAGAATTGGCACTTAAGGTTTAATTCTCAGCCACAAAGAAGTGGGTCGCTGTATCAGAGTTAGGGTTGAACAGAGATACTGTATGATAAGTTTACTGATGACACCAAACTATACAAGGGGGAGATGCAAAGAGTCAAACTGTATGAATGAGCATTAAAATGGTAAAAGCAGTTTACTGTAATTAAGTACAAAGTGATGCACAGTGGGGCAAAAAACTGTCACATAAGTGTTGTGAGATTTATTTTAAAAATGAATTGAATTAATTTGCATAAGGTAAGTTGAATTGGAAAATGCTGAGTTTGCTTGGAAAACTTTTCTACTGGCCTAGAGAATAATCTAATTTAGCAAGTTTATTTTATTTGCATCTAATCAAAAAGCTAAAAACTATGAAACTGCCAAGCTTTCCTATTATTTATTTGGAACTGACATTGTTACAGTATTAATGAACTTTTGAAATGCAACATTTTATGCAGAAAAATAGAGGATGGAATTTTTTCACCCCATATCATTGTGTAACATACACTGAGCTGGCAGCAAATGACCAGGAAAAAGATCTTGGGTTGTGGAGGTTTGTGCAACAAAAATGACACATTGTCATTACAGCAGAATTCTGTGCAGTAGTGAAAAAGGAAAATTCCACAGGATTGAGTCAGACTTGCTGTGAACACAACTCATTGCCCATGAAGTGATCTGCTAGGAAGTAAGAGAGAGGCAATATTAACCAAGTCCCTCTTCCTTATGTGCTGTTCCAGAGAATCAGGGGAGTATCTGAAAAAGCATGTGTGTGTAAAATTATGCATGAAGTCGACAAAGTGGACAGAGTTTTTTCTTACTGTGTCATAATATTACAGCCCAATGAAGCTTAATGGTTGATTTAGGAAAGATTTAGGAAAGACAAGAGAAAGCACTTTTTCATGAGGTGCAGTGTTAAAATTATAGAATTTGACAGCACATGGTGTGGTGATGGCCACCAACACAGATGTTTTAAAAGGATACAGTATTAGATAAATTCAAGGAGAAGTAAGCCTATCAACAGCCACTAGTAATACAGCAGTGACTATATGCTGCCTCCAAGATCAGAAGCAATGTCATTCACTAGGGAACAACAGTGGAAGAGGTCTATTTTGCTGATATCCTAGTTCTGCAGGACACTGAGCAAAGCAAACATACTTGGTACACTTAGACCTGAGAAACCTCGCTGATGAAGAATCATCGAAACAGGGCCTTGTCCTGATGTTGATGTTCACTGGAAGTTATCCTGAATAAAACTTTGTGAAGATTTTTTGAAATTATCCTTTCTGGCCCGAGTTCTTGTGATATCCTAGTTCTGGGCTTCTCTTATGCATCTGATTGGCCATTAAGGCGGCAAGGGATAACCATATAATGAATATATCCCCTTCCACATGCAATTACCCTCTAGTCCAGATTGCCTTGACAATTTCTTTGGTTTAATTACAGCAGCCTACTTTGAAATCTTGGCAGATTACACCAACATCATGCTAAACAATTCTCTTTATGTCTATCTTCTCAAATATCACATGATGTTGTTGTTGTTTAGTCATGTCCGACTCTTCATTACCCCATGGACCAGAGTAGGCCAGGCACTCCTGTCTTCCACTGCCTCCTGCAGTTTGGTCTGACCAAATATCACATGATACACAGTGCAAAACTGCACTACAGCAATATTTCCAGAAGTCTATCTTAAAAGATAAATTGTAATTCCAAACTGGGGGAGTTAAATTGTTTTCCAAGGACTTCCCTGTAGGTTTACCAGTTTTAGTAACAAAAACTCCTATACTGTAACTCTTATTTCTGAAATAATAAATGTGCAGCGTTATAATAATACCAAAATTTCAAACTATTTTATATCTAATATAGTCTCAAAGTTCACATATGCAGTACATGTTGCACATTAGATGCAGTTTTCATGTTTATGGGTTATATATAACACTTCTGTAGAAATATAACTATTTGGGATTTTATGTATCTTTTTAGAGCCATTTAAAATAATGTTTTATTTTTATGGAATATGTGAGCTGATGAATTACATATATAGGGAAGTGCAATTTCTGTAACTATGATGACAACTTTCCCAGCGAATCTGGAAACGTTTTCAGTAACTACAACTGAAAGACCTGTAATGATACCCATGTTGCACTAAGCTCGCACATTGGTTCACATAAATACATACCTGGGATGGGTCAGAACTTCTTACATGGATGAGAACTAAGACTTTTAGTTTGTCAATTTTTTATTGCAATAAATGCCAGAGTTTTCTGTTTTAACAGCAAGCTTGGTATCTACTACATTCCCATTGTTATTGCAAACCTATGTCACACCCCTTGTTTGAACATTCTTCACTTAACTAGAATAATGTGCTATAATTCAGTCTCATAGGACTGGGCAAACAGATTGACTGAAATAGTATGGTGATGTATCTTGTTTTATTACTTTTTGTGGATAACACTGGTGGAAAACAAGACACTATCTCTGGCTTGATCTTAAAATAAAGATACCATGAGAATTGACTGATATATTAATACAAAGACATTGACAAAACTTAACTATATGAAACTAGAGAGTGCTCACTATTTTTGTCCAAGGTTTAAGTACTTTGTTATCAGAGACAGATACAAAAACATAAAGATGTTTTAGAGGTGCGGGAAGATAACAAAAAGGCCAGGCAGTAAACATGAGCATGAGTCACACATATAAGTCCTGAACCTAAATAATAAAAAACCTTATTTGAGAATAGATTAGATAAACTACTCTAAGCTTTCAAAGGACAATCTTTAAAACGAGCTTGTGAAAGTAGCATATTTCAGAAGCAAGCTTCTGAAAAGCTATGCTTAAGACAAACAGATATGGTGATTTGAAAAATGAAACAAACCCTATTTTTTGAACCTCACCCCCCCCCCCATTAAAGAAGACACAAGAACAGAAACTGTCTGTTCCTGGACTCTAAAAGAACACATAATACAAACTAAGAATCAAGTAGACTATAAAATAGCTTTAAAACTGTATCTTTATTGAATGGGTGAAAAAAACCTATTTTCTTTACAAAAAAAAAAGTTTCCAATTGGGACAATGAACAACATCCCATACCATAAAACACAAAATATCAATTAACAGATTTACATTAATTTACAAAATCAAATATTTAACAACTACTTTAAAAAATCAGAATGAAAAAGAAAAAATAGCTTAAAATTTGCATGTAACTCATGAGTAGTCTATACACAATATGCTTCATGGGGACACATTTTACGGTGCAAAACCTGCTGCCCAGATTATCTAGTGTTAACAAGTTTGCCAAAAACAAGACTGTATGCATGATCTGATCCAACAATACATTTGAAAATGTATCAAGGATTTACTTATGTAAATAATTATATACCGTATTTTTCCATCTATAAGATGCCCACATGTACAATTTGGGGGGACTCAGGTTAAAGAAAATGGGGGGAAGATGTATCCATGTATAAGATGCCCCCAAATTTTTGACATTGTTTTTAGGGGGGAAACCTAGTCTTATACACGGAAAAATACAGTATCTAGGGCTTGCCAATCAGAAGGTCGGCAGTTTGAATCCCCACGACGGGGTGAGCTCCCATTGTTCGGTCCCAGCTCCTGCCCACCTAGCAGTTAGAAAGCACGTCAAAGTGCAAGTAAATAAATAGGTACCGCTCCGGTGGGAAGGTAAACGGCGTTTCTGTGCGCTGCTCTGGTTCGCCAGAAGCGGCTTAGTCATGCTGGCCACATGACTCGGAAGCTGTCTACGGACAAACGCCAGCTCCCTCGGCCTATAGAGTGACATGAGCGCGCAACCCCAGAGTCGTTCACGACTGGACCTAACGGTCAAGGGTACCTTTACCTTTACCTTTTATGCTGCTTTGAGAGCTAATGATAAAAATTGGGATATCAATTTTTAAATAAATTATATTTACATCTGTATATGAATGCATTGTTAGTAAATCAACTTGTATATACAACACGGTAGCCTTTTGGAAGCCACTGTTTACCTTATCTACTATTATCCTGAAGATGTACTGAAATCCATAACCTACAGATGAGTTCAGTAAGTTTACTCCATCATCTTCAACCCCATGACTTACATATTTAAGAAAACTAAAAATGTTACCAAAAATCCCTAATGCTAACCTAAGTTGGTAGCTAAATGATTTTTTTAATTAAAAAAAATCAGACGTACATACTGAGAACAGATGCAACAACACAGTACAGTGGAACCTCAGGTTATGGTGGGGATCTGTATCGGAGGCCCCACCACATCCCGAAAACGATGCAACCGAAAGCTGGGATTGTGCCGGTCCAAGCCAAGGGTGACGTAAGCCGGAAGCAACGTAACCCGAGGCTCCACTGTATTTTTAAGGTACATTTTAGATTGTTCTTTGTAAACTGCTTGAAGGTCTTCTGTTGAGTAAGTATATAAATTTAATTAAATAAATAAAATGCTAAACTTAACAAAACCCCTTTGGTCATTTCCTACAGCTACCAGCTGAAAGTCCTTCAATAAATTATAGTGATATACCTAAACCCTACATTATGAGTTTAAGAGTAAGGTGTCAAATCCTTAGTTAAGGCATTATATTGTTATGCCTTTTCATTAACATATTTACAATGTGAAATGAAAGAACAGTAACTGTGTCTGAGATTACTATATCTGAGATTACTATATCTGCACCTCCACAAATACCTTGATATCAGCGTCAACAAAGTGCAAAGGATTCTGACTTCTGCTACTCCTTCTCCTCTCCCTGAACCCCCTCCACTCATCCTCTCTGCTCTTAATTCTCCACAGCAGGTATGGGCTTGGTGCTTCGGGTAAGGACCAAGGCAAGGTAGTGGAAGTTCCACTGCACGAGTCTAGGCCATTCTACTTCTACAATTACTTAGTTGGATACAACCCAGTTGGGAGCATGAGAAGAACAGGACTCTAAAAATACAGTGTGATTTTGTAATACAGTGCTGAAGAGTACCGTAAAGACTTACAGTAGAATTCTGTGTACAGTAGAATTCTACTAATTGCTTAGTTTCACTGCTTTAAATTGCTTAGTTTCACTGCTTTAAAGGGACCCAGGTGGCGCTGTGGTTAAACCACTGAGCCTAGGGCTTGCTGACCACAAGGTCGGCGGTTTGAATCCCTGTGACGGGGTGAGCTCCCGTTGCTTGGTCCCAGCTCCTGCCAACCTAGCAGTTCGAAAGCATGTCAAAATGCAAGTAGATAAATAGGAACCGCTACAGCGGGAAGGTAAACGGCGTTTCCATGTGCTGCTCTGGTTTGCCAGAAGCAGCTTTGTCATGCTGGCCACATGACCTGGAAGCTATACGCCGGCTCCCTCGGCCAATAATGCGAGATGAGCGCGCAACCCCAGAGTCGGTCACGACTGGACCTAATGGTCAGGGGTCCCTTTACCTTTACCTTTACTGCCAGGGAAGAACGTAGCCTAAAAGTTCCTTCCCACATTTACAAGGCCTTAAGGAATATTTGCACACCTCTATTTCATAATGAAATGTGATTCACATTACTCCATCACACCTTTTCATAGCCCAGTTATACTCCACACTATTGAAGACTCCTCTCTTGAAGAGGGTCTTTTATCTGAGGTGATGCATTTGAGATACTGTATAGTTTGATGTAGTAAGGAAGATGGATAATGATTGTAATGTATACACCAACAGCTGTCAAATGCTTGCCTTATCATAAATTTCAACTTCATAAATCTGATCAAGTAACCTATAGGCTATAAAGCTTATGCTTTAATGATAGTAAAAGTTAGTCTCTGAAGTACCACCAGGCTCAATCTGTCTTTTCTTGTATTTACAATGTTCCCAAATGTGTTGATTTTAAAAAGAGGAAAACATGTTATCTGTTTCATCTTTTCTATAAGTCCTTAATTTTTCGTATGTTTCTCCAAATAAAAAATACCTTTACAAAACCTAAACTTTCTATGCCTGGAAATCGGATCCCAGAGTGCACATTCAGGTGCTTATACATATGCACCAGTATTTCCAGTTTAAATTTGCAGCTCCTTTCTATCACAGGCTGCCTCCACAAATCCCAGAGTACTGGATAAACTCCAAGCTGTAATTGAAAGGGAATTCAGACACCTCCTTAGGAGTAGGACCAGACTCCCTGTTGCCATCTAAGAAATAGCATACCAGCCTAACTTTAAACCTTTGTAATCAAATGAACTCGTAAGGAATCTGAAATCAATTGAACCCAACCATGAAACAACTATGTTAAAGTGGTCACCAGATTCCATTTTTAAATAGAACACAGTAACAAATTTGTTCCTCTAGAGCAGGCATGTCAAACCTGCGGCCCTCCAGATGTTTTGGACTACAATTCCCATCTTCCCCAACCACTGGTCCTGCTAGCTAGGGATCATGGGAGTTGTAGGCCAAAACATCTGGAGGGCCGCAGGTTTGACATGCCTGCTCTAGAGCAGGGGTTGTCAACCTGCTCCCTACCGCCAACTAGTGGGTGTTTCAGGATTCTAGGTGGGCGGTAGGGGGTTGTACAGCACAAGCTGAATCCTCCTTCCATCGAGCACTGGTGGAAGATGGATTAGTGGGTGGTAGGTATAAAAACGTTGACTACCCCTGCTCTAGAGGAACAACAATGAATTGAACCTAGAGACCTGTTCAGGTGCTCTCCCGACATGTATGAGGGGAGAGTAGGCTTTGCCCCTGGCTCATCATGCCCCTGGCTTACACAGACTCAGAAAAATGCACAAGAAGGGCACCATGCAGGCACCCATGGAATGAAGAACCCATAGGATTCCCAAGCACATGGGAATCCTTGCTATGCCTTTTGCAGTTTCTAAAAATCAAAAGCCTCTAGAGCAGGGGTCCCCAAACTAAGGCCCAGGGGCCGAATGTGGCCCAATCGCCTTCTAAATCCGGCCCGCGGACGGGTCTGGGAATCAGCGTGCTTTTACATGAGTAGAATGTGTCCTTTTATTTAAAATGCATCTCTGGGTTATTTGTGGGTCCTGCCTGGTGTTTTTACATGAGTAGAATGTGTCCTTCTATTTAAAATGCATCTCTGGGTTATTTGTAGGGCATAGGAATTCGTGTTTTGTTTTTTTCAAACTATAGTCCGGCCCCCTGCTGAAAAAGTTTGCTGACCACTGCTCTAGAGACATCTGCAGCAGCCTGAATAAGAAAGTTCTGCCTTGTGAGGGGACTCTAATTTCCTCCCTAAACATCTTACGCCAGTATTTCCAATATATTGTAAGTCACCTCAAGAGCTTTGGTTAGTAGGGAAGGCCGTTAAAACCAACAATCATTTTCCTCCAAGTAGAAACAAGATTCAGTAGCCAACATCTACAGCCCAGTCTGGAAGTTTGGGGAATTGGGGGGATGGATTCCAGTTCTGCCACTGAACCCCTCCTGGATAAGAATTAAGTGGTTGAGTTATGTTGAGTTAATTCTTAACTCAATTCTTATCACCGGTAAACAAACACCAGGAAGGGTAATCCAGACCATCCACCACATAAGATTTGCTCCAAGCTTGAGGAGGACTTAGGCAAGAGACCCTTGACCACAGAGCTGCTCTCGACATTGTTCTTCGCCCATCCCTCCAGCTGCCTATGGTTAGAGCCAAGTGTCAATGTTTTGGTTTTTAAAACAAAAGCACCCAGGGCCCTCCCCACTTACTAGAAGTGGCACACTGCGCTACGAACCCTTCCTTCTGATCCCAGAGGACGACCCCCCTCAGTGGCAACAAGGACATACTCTGCACATGTTCAGAGTATTCATCCATTATCACTTTCTATGTTCCAGGGAGGAGCTCTAGGGCATTGCCAAAGCAGGGCTCTGGACTTGGAAGCACCGGTCCCAGGCGACGCTGGACTAGGGCCTAGACATCACACCATCCCCTCCAAAATCGGGGCAAAGGGAGCCTGTCAAAGCAGCATCACTGCAGCGCCAACCCCTGAGCACCTTCCCAGAAGGGACAGCCTAAGAAAGCTGACAGGCAGTCTACCCCCCCCCCCAAAGGCCCAGAGAGCCGCGGCCGCCCTGTCCTGTCCGTCGAGTGAGGGCCCCCAAACGCCTCAGCGGGGCGAATGTAACTGCTAGCCAAGTGGGGGGATGCGCAGGATGGAGCCCACCCCCCACCAGGCACCTCACACACCAACCCCCCTCACGCGCGGCCCCCCTGCCACTTCCCTCCCGGCCGGTACCTGCTGTGCCTCTGCGCGGCGGAGGCGTTGGTGTAATACGCCGCCCTTCGCTGGGTGCTGCGCGGCACCGGGTGCAGAGGGATTTGGTCCGCCATCTTTCTCCGCCCACCCCCTTCCCCTCCCCCCGCCCGCCGGGTGGCCGCTTCCCCTCCCTCCTTCCCTCCTTCTGCCCCGGATTTCCCCCTCCCTCAGCTTAACGGACGGGCGGCGCCGACGCCGGCTGACGTCACGCGGCCCGCGGGCAGTGCGTCGGTGACGTTAACGGGCGGGAAGGGGAGGCTTCAGCTTTTCAAGAGAGCAAGCGAAAGAGGAAGCGAGGGGCGTGAGGGAAGCCGGGCGAGGTAGAGCGCCGCGTCCAATCAGCTTCCGAGAAGCGCTCGCGCTCCTCCCCCAGCTACAAGAGAGCGCGCCGGATGGGCGAAGCGCGGAGTTCTGAAGGGGCTGGAACTGAGCGGGGAAGGGAAAGCGAAAGCCCAGCAGGGTCGTGGTGGGAAAAAGCAGGCGCGGACCCGTCTGTGTGTGGAGCCGCAGAAATCGCAGGCTTCAGGCCCGAACTCGGGCGGCTCTTTCCGCTGAGCGCTGCTGCATTGAGTGTTGGAAAGCTGGAGGAGGAGATGGCAGCATCGCTCCGTTTCCTTGCGGGAGTTCCTTCCCGAGAAAGATGGGGAGGATCGGGCTGCACGAAATCTCCCTTTCAGATATTGCCGATAGTAGAACGGCTCACGGCACGCCGCTGTGTTTGGTCGGCATCGCCATCCCTGCATGCAGAAAGGGTCGGTTCCGCTTCCTCATTGGCTCGGAAAGTCCCAACGGCAGAAGTTCAACTTCCAGAACTCCAAAGCCAAGCTGATATGCCCCTGAACTCCAAAATAAATGTTGGGATACCCCAACTTACTCCCCCCGCCTTTGATTGCGGCAATAAAGTTATTCAGTTAAGATTACGAGTTGCCGATAGATCTCGCATGGCACAATGATACGTAGGCACGCTAGGTAAGGTTGTTGTTGTTGTTTAGTCGTTTAGTCGTGTCCGACTCTTCGTGACCCCATGGACCATAGCACGCCAGGCACTCCTGTCTTGCACTGCCTCCCGTAGTTTGGTCCCGTAGGTAAGGTACTACCGGTATACACACTAACAACAGCCAAAGGACTTTTTATGTAACTCCGGTTGCCCCAAAGATGCTTTCATAGGACTTTAGAAGGGACCATGAGGGCCATCTAGTCCAACCCCCTGAAATTCAGGAATCTTGCCCAGCACGGGACCCAAACTCACTGAGCTTAAGAGTCACATGCGCTACCAATGGAGCTACCCCAGCTTTCAGTTGGCACAAGTCACACCCAACCTAATGAAAGAGTGCCAATGCATTCCCCCACCAGCCCAGCACTTCCTGGGAGCACATATGAACATAACGGGAGCCTGTTGGATCAGGCAATGGCCCATCTTGCCCAGCATTCTATTCTCACAGTACCCACTCGGATTCCTGTGAGAGCACAAGAGTACTCTCCTTCAGTTTCCTCAAAGGTTATATTTGCCTTGGGCTTCTTTGGTCTCAGATACTTCAGTTGTTTCGTTTCAACAGTTTTTCATTGTCACTGCGAAGCCTATAAGCTGTGAGAAAAGGAACTATCAGGCTGTGTTTTAAGAGGGTGATGCTAGTAAGACACTGTATGGCCAAACTACATATTCAGTTAGTAGTGTTTAAATAGGGCAAGTCATGCCTCTTTTGTAACAAAAAGCCACAGGACACTCCAATAAAGATGGGGATTTTAACTTGGGAGAACAGATTTAATCCTTTCCTCTTTGTCAATAAAATCCTGTTTATTTGAATTAAGTCTTAATGGATATTGGGTAATGTATTTTGACCTTTGCATAGTAATGTATATTGTAATGTATTTGATGTGGGAAGTTTTCTCTCTGATCAAGTAAGTTAGTTTAATTGTCAGAAAGAGCTTTAACTAACAGCTGTGAGGAAGGGTTAGTGCTTGACTTCTCAGTATGCAAAAGAAGGCTATAAAATACACATGTTTTGATTGGTGGGTGCAGGTTTAGCATTTGAGGTGGACAGCATGATTGACTGGCAGTGGACTAGAAGGGCCAGAAGAAGTGTATATAAAAATAGGTGCTGGGCATCAGAGGAGTTAGTTGGAGTTGAGGTTTGAGTACGTTGGAGTTGTTGGTGCTTGGTGGTGGTACAGCTAGCCAGAATGACCGCTTCCCCAACATAAAGGGGAGGCGCATTTTGCGCAGTCGCGTGCAGCCCCCCCTGGGATCCTTGAGGCAGACCTGGAAGTTTGGAGGCTGGCACTGCCTACCTGAGGCTGGAGGCTGGAGTCACCGCCCACTCAGGCAGCCGACTAATCCAGCCGAAGGGAGGCGTGCCAGGGGGATCAGCCAGGTAGGAGCAGGTAGGCTTACCTGCACACAAAGAAGAGGAGCCATTCTTGGGAAGCAGACGACAGATTCAGAGCCAGAAAAAGAAGACAGCAGAGGAAGATGGTTTAGGGATAAGAAGGAAGACCTGAGAGGCAGGTGGAATAGCTTGCTCAGAGTGGGGCAGTTTGATGGGCTCAGTACAGATAATAATGTTGTTGTTATATACTGGAGAAAACCTGAGGATTGCCAAATCACTTGGCTTAGGCTGAAGAGACAAGGGGAGAACCTGTCTGCTATACTGAAGGGAGAAGGGAGAAGCAGCTTGGAGCGTTTGTCTCTGGTGACCAGTAAGAGTACCAGAGGTAAAAATTTACAGGGTATTTTCATGCAAGACAAGTCTGTATTTCAATATCCAGTTTCTTTATATTAATCAAAAGTCATCACATGTTTGTAGAATGTATATATGTATGTACAGTATATTATTCATAGGCTATAGCAAAACAAGAAGAAAGGTATAACAGCATAAAAACAGTCAGAGTTAAGACAAAATAAAAGACATGGGAAAATCCACAATTACAACAAAGTAGACACCAGCTGATCCTCTTTTGGGGTATCCCACAGCCAGGGGGCCACCACTGTAAAGTCTCTCCTGCTGCCACCAAAAGTCTTACAGGGCCTTCAGAGAACATCTCCAGAGAACATCTCAAGATCCAGGTAAGTATATGTTGAAAGCATCAGTTATTCAGGTAGTCTGGTCCCCAAACCATGAAGGGTCACAAAATTGGAGCTCCACCCCACCCCCAAGAGAGAATTCACAGATGAGGGGAGAGGAGTTGCCATATTTCAACCCTAGAGTAGGGTTGCCATATTTCAAGAAGTAAAAATCCAGACACCAACAAAGTTACAAGCTTCTTTTAACCCCGCCCCGCCCTCCCCGGACATCACTTCCACCTTTGAAGTCCAAGTAATGTCTGGGAAATCCAAAAGATGACCCAAGTTTCTTATCTCTGGGATTTTCACTGCAATTTAGCAAGACACTTCTGCTCCAGCATATGACACATATTAATATAGCATTTCAAGGCGAGTCACTTAGCCAGCCCCCACCCTTGCTTTATGCTTCCTCTCTATTCTCAAAGTCTCAAAGCAGAAGTGTAACTTGTACACTTGCGAAAGACTCGTTTTAGACACCTTCCAATTAATATTTTATACGTTTCAATTATGACTGCCTTATCAAGTCCACTCGGAAGAGAAGGCACAACAATTATTTATAATAACTTTGCTAGCTATAATTTCCGCTTCTCTCTGAAAGCACCAATGGATGTTTCTAGACGCTGCATGTTAAACAGAAGTGCTTGCACTTGACCTTGCACTCCATCCACTCTCTCTGCACAGCGGTAGCCCTTTCTTCCCTTGAAAGACAGGTGCAATTTGTAGTCACACAAATTATACAGTCCTTGCTATTAACATTCTTTTATCTAGTAAATTACTTACATTGATTACGCCAAAGAAGATTCTATGAAATGTTGCTAGCGCATGTCTATGATTTGGCTGTAATATATAATTCTTAAATTAAGACAAGGCTGAAAAGAAATGACATCTTGTGGTAGCAGATGCTAAATTCAGATCTTGGTCACATGCAGTCATTAAACACCCTGTGTTACTCTGCACAAGAATATGCACACTTGGCCCTGGTGTCCTGGCTAAATTCCAATTCAGGTAATTACTCTGTCTACCTAATCTCCCCTGTAGTTCCAATTGGATAAGTTATGGTGTTTTCATTTTGGCTTCATGCTTCAGATTGTTTAGCTGGTCTTCCAAGGTGCTGATGAGTTGTATGTTTGTGTTCCACGACAGAATCCGCTGCTCTTCATCTGCACAGTATCAATGGCATCCTTGAGTTTATTTTTTTTTAAAAGTGCTGTTCCCTTAATAGTGTTAAACGTACAGCCTGAGGTAGCAGGAGTTCAAGCCAAGTTGGAAAGGGCAGGCTGATGGCCTAAACTCTTCTCTCTCCCTCCACTGCACATACTCATCAGCTCACCCCTCAATATCGGATCCAATCCCGGAACCAGTTTAGAAAACGCGCAAAAAGAACCCCTAGAATTCTGAAAACACACTTTCATTTCTGGCAAATCCAAGCCAACAGCCCTTCTCTCCTCATAACTACTATCCTGTAGATTAGAATGGGGTCATCTTCGCCAGAGTTAAACTGACAGTTTGTCCTTAACTAGAAATCATTCTTACTCTGAAATTTTTCTAGAAAAAGAGGTGCCGGAACTCGCTCTGAACCATGGGCGTACCCAGGATCAAAACTAGGGGGGGCAAGGGGAGGGGCCAAGGCACGGAAGGGGAGGGGCCACAAAGTGGGCGGGGAAAGTGCAGTCAGAGGCGCCGGGCTGATGGGCAGAGGCGGAGCACAGCCCGACAGAGCGCACCGTGGCGCGACCTCCCTCCAGCTGGGAGATTGAGAGAGAGATTGAGAGAGAGAGAGAAAGAGAGATCTGGAACCGCGCAGACGCCCCTCTCTCCTTGTGACCCTGTTCTCAGCAACTGCCGACCCCTGCACGGTTTTGCATGCGGGCAGATGACGGAGCCAAGCTCCTCCTGCTGCCTCGCGATGGCCCAATCGAAAAGACCCTGGCCAAAGGCAGGCGCCTTTGTCACAGAGAGGAAAGCTGGGGAGGCGCCGGCAATAGTGCAGCCGCCGCTGCGCCCGGAAAGGGGGCAGCAAGGCAGGAGTTCGCCAGGGCAGGAAGGCCCCCCTGCCGCGCTCCCTGGTTCCCCGCCGTGCATGGCTTTGCCTGAGGGCGTGACGGGGAGCTGGAGGGAGAGCGCGGCGCGACGGGCGGGAACGGCGAACTCGCGCTCCGCTTGGCTGTGCCCCTCCCTAGAAGCAGGGCTGGTGGGCGGAGACAGAGGCCAGCCCAGCCCAGCGGAGCGCGAGTTCAGCGTTCCCGCCCGCCGCGCCGTGCTCTCTGGTTCCCCGCCGCGCTTGGCCTTGCCAGAGGGCGCGACGGGGAGCTGGAGGGAGGGCGCAGCGCGGCGGGCGGGAACGGCAAACTCGTGCTCCGCCGGGCTGTGCCCCTCCCTAGAAGCAGGGGTGGTGGGCGGAGGCGGAGCCCAGCCCAGCGGAGCGCGAGTTCGGCGTTCCCGCCCACCGCGCCGCGCTCCCTGGTTCCCCGCCATGCTTGGCCTTGCCTGAGGGCGCGCCGGGGAGCTGGAGGGAGGGTGCGGCGCGGCGTGGCGGGAATGGCGAACTCGCGCTCCGCCGGG
Organism: Zootoca vivipara; assembly: GCF_965207765.1. Lineage (NCBI taxonomy): Eukaryota > Metazoa > Chordata > Lepidosauria > Squamata > Lacertidae > Zootoca > Zootoca vivipara. The sequence continues at coordinate 32,061,227 of NC_142591.1, forward strand.
CTGTGCTCCGCCTCTGCCCACCAGCCCTGCTTCTAGGGAGGGGCAGCCTGCGGCCCCCACTTGCCCCGCGGTGGGTACGCCCTTGTGGGGGGGGCAGCTGGCTTCTAGAGTAGGGCAGCTGCCCTAACTTGCCCCGTGGTGGGTACGCCCTTGCTCTGAACGCCTCCCTCATTCTCTCGGAATTACAATGGCGCCCACCTGAGAGGCGCCGGATCTGAGTTCCAGTGAGTTCTGACTGAAAAAAAAGCCCTGTTCTTACTTAATGTTATAACAGTATGGAAGCGGGGGGTGGAGACATGGGTGGCAACCAATTTGGGAAGGAATAATCTCCCCTCCTTGATTTTGAAAAGCAGCAACACATCTCTGGCTTTGCCTAAAGAGCTGGCTCTGACTAGTGCAGTGACTGTAACTAGCACTTTAGGTTTTATAATCCCATGTACTAGTTAAAATGTTATTTATAATGCCTATTCTCAGTGCTATTTTTCAAGGGGGGGGGGAAGGAGGTGCCGGAACCCACCTTGTTTTCTTAGAATGGCAATGGCGCCCACCTGAGAGCCGGCGGAACTGAGTCCCTGTGAGTTGTGGCTGAAACAAAGCCCTGCCTATCCTCTTCACAACCTGCCCATGCTCTTAGGTTATCTGCCAGTGTCCTCCCTTCCCTGTGTCCCTTTCCAGCCCAAAGTGAAGGTGGTAGCGATTAAAGGAGGATATTTTCTAGCACCCTGACTAGGATTACATTTGAGGACGGCCTCCAGGAATCATCACTGCATTCTAATCAACACAAACAACCCTTTTTATTCACCTTGGCTTGTAATCAGTGTAGTCCTAAGTAAGGAGTTCTGCTTGTGCATAACTCCCCCCTCCCCAACCCATGTACCAATAAATCTGTTCTCCCCAATCCTCTGGAGCAGATTTGGGCAGGATATGGGATGCACAGGCAGAGGGATGAGGGGGGACACAAGCCCCAGTTGACAAGCATAAATGTTTGCACCAATGGAACAGTGTTCTAATGCTACATTGGATAGAAGTCTCAGGGTTTTCTTAAAAAGTACTTTGGGCATTCTTTATTTTGTCATTTTAAATAGTTGCATTTTTAGAAACTTTGTAAACCACACTGGACTCAAATTTGATAAAGCCTCTAACAACAACAACAAACAAACAAACAACAGAGACAGGCGGAGCAGTAGATAGTTGTCCAGTGACTTCTGTCTATGGGCAGGGGAAAAGTCCCAAAGGAATTAATTGTCCCACTACATTTCCAGCCCTTGTGTTCAGCATGAACAAATAATAATACTATTTTCCAAATTTTAGTTCACGCTGTCTTACACATGGGCAGTTCAGGTGCTTTTGCGGGGGGGGGGGGTGAGGACTTAAAACCCAACCTGAGAACTTGCAATTCTGAAGAATATAGTAAGTGAAATCTCAAATCAAGCTAGTTGGTCCACAGCAGCTCATTCTGCTGTAGTAAATATTGTGGCAACGAGTATCAAAAACACCAAAATGAAGCAAATACGCAGGAAGTGAAACCTATTAACCTTTGGGCGTGGATTCAGCTGCAATGTCTGCAGCACAATCTATACTTTCCATCTTGGGCTTATGTAGTCATCAACAGAACTACAATAGGAGCTGAACTGATATCTTTCAGCATCGACGGCTTAGTCTATCGTTTAATAATGGATGCTTTGTGCGGTTCTTAGATGAAAGATCTTGTTTTATCTAGATAATAGGAATGTAAGCCTTTGTCCCTCAGAACTGAAATGCGTGTGTGTTTAAGGGAAAGGGATGTCATCTGAGATCAAAGAAATCTTAATTGTGCAAGTTGAAATTGATTACTCAGTTATATCTGCATAAGTTGGCCTATAATAAATATTATACCAAAGGAGGAGGTTTTAATTATTATTTTTTATTGGTGTGGTGGCTTTTAGATCATGCAGCAGACACCAGCTTAGAAGAGGGCTTCACCCAGTTTTATGGGGAAATGGCTGCCTCTTCTAAGACGAAACACATTCTTTAAAAACAACAGCAACAATCTGATGTCCAATTAATTTTAAATAATAATAATAAAATTAAGCAATGAGCTGCTGAGCCAATGCAGTTTGCAGTCTCTATGTTTTTCCTTGCTTTGCTTACTTTATTATTGCATTTATATCCCTCATTTTCTCTAAGCAGCTCAAAGTGGCATACATGGTTCTTCTCCCCATTTTATCCTCACAACAAGTATGGTAGATTGATTGGCTGGTAATATCCATGGGAAATAGCATGTCCATGTAAGGTAGATGGTATCGTCCTAAGCTACAAGACTCCTATTTCTACTCTGTAGAAGCCACATAATATTACTTCTATTTTTAAATATTTTTATAATAATAATGAAACTTTAACAAATCATGACAATATCTAGAGCAGCTTATTTCCATGCATACATTTGTCCTTCTGCAGTCTTTTATTTATTAAATATGTACTAATAATAATCCTATTTTTGTGAAGTGTTATGAAAACTTAGTTATTCTCTTTGCGTGGATCTTTGACTCTCTCTGACCAGTATTTTTTGTTGGATATAATGCATTCTTTATTCAGCATTTGCTATTTGTCATATATACGGTATATCCTATAGTGAATATGGTGAAGGCTTGCTTTAAGATTTGGTAATAATAGTTGCCTGAATAAACACATTAACAAATTTCCGTTCCTGTCATAACACAAATGTTTCCACTAGCTTTAATTATTTTTAATACTCAAAGTCTCTGTATGCAGTCTTTGAAATATTTCATGAGACTAGACATAATGTTTACTTATTCCAGATGTTGTCTGTTCCTCATGTATGGGTGGTGGGATACAAAATGACATTCTTAGATTATTATCCTATTGTGGACGTGTCACATGGAATTTTTCTGCTTCACAGTGTAATGCGTTATAGAGCAAAGGTTATCCATACCCATCACACTTTCCAAATTTAGAAAATGCTAGTTTTTCTTGCTATTATCACCAGTTATTAGTGAGCTTTGCTGTTTTCCAAAGTGCATTTAGAGCACATGACTTCCCTCAAAGAATTCTGGGAACTGTAGTTTCTCTCTCACAACTACATCCCCCAGCATCCTTAATACTGTACGGTTCCCAGGATTCCTTGGAAAAGTCAGGTGCTTTAAAGGTTTGTTGGAGCTGCTTTAAAATGTCTGGCGCACATATGCTGTACGAATTTTACAGAAAACTAGCTTCCCTCAAGCTAGTTTTCTTCTGAACAAAGGAATATACTGGGCATGTATAGTTGTGATCCTGCATTATTTGTACATGTATTTCTCTAGATCGGAACATTTCCGTTTGGCAGGGCAGAGGGGGATTAATGTGAGAAATGACCCTCAATACACAGTACTTACAGCCTAGTCCAAATCAGGGATTTTTTTGGGGGGGGCGGGTAGGGGGGTACAGTAAATCCCAGAAAACTCAATGGAATTTTCTTCTGCAAATACATATTTAGGATTCGGTTATAAGGATATACTTCCAATGGCACAGTCCTATGCATGATCTGAAATAGGTTCCACACAGCCTTCGATGGGGCTCATTACCAGGAAAGGGAGCATGCAATCCTGTGCCCACTTACCTTATATACTCGAGTATAAGCCAACCCGAATATAAGCCGAGGCACCTAATTTTACCCCCCCCCCCAAAAAAAAACTGGCGAAACATTTTGACCTGAGGATAAGCCGGTTCACCACACCACAAACTGGTGGAGGAGGAAGGAGCACCCCGAAAGGGCTTCTTTTGGGTCGCTCATTCCTCCCCTGCTGCCTCTGCCAGTCGCAAGAGCAGGCATAGGAGCCGCAGTTGGGAGAGGCGCAACCGCGGCTCCTGTGCCTGCCCCTGCGAGAGGCAGGCGGTGGTGGCGGGACCAGTGGTGAGAAATGGCTCCTTTCTTGCTGTTTGTCCCTCCACCGCTGCCCGTCTTACTCGAATATAAGCCGAGGGGGGCTTTTTCAGCACAAAAAAATGTGCTGAAAAGGTAGGCTTATACTTGAGCATATATGGTACTTAGGAGTGAATATCATATAACACACTGAAGCCTACCTCTGAAGAAATATGCATAGGATTGTGCTACATATTACTTATCTGGAGGTCAGCTTCTCTCTTCAGTTGGGCTTAAAGGTAAAGGTAAAGGGACCCCTGACCATTAGGTCCAGTCGTGACTGACTCTGGGGTTGCGGCACTCATCTCGTTTTACTGGCCGAGGGAGCCGGCGTACAGCTCCCAGGTCATGTGGCCAGCATTACAAAGCTGCTTCTGGCGAGCCAGAGCAACACAGAGAAACGCCGTTTACAGTACCTTCCTGCTGTAGCGGTACCTATTTATCTACTTGCACTTTGACGTGCTTTCGAACTGCTAGGTGGGCAGGAGCTGGGACCGAGCAACGGGAGCTCACCCCATTGCGGGGATTCGAACCGCCGACCTTCTGATTGGCAAGCCCTAGGCTCAGTGGTTTAACCCACAGCACCACCCACTGTGGGCTTACTTCCTTGTAAATATACATTTTCCAGCTGTGGCTCCATCTGAAGAAGGCAGACCTGGCTTCCACTGCTTGTTACTTTCAGTTTGGATGAGTGCAGTGCCCTCTATGTTGGTTGTGCTTAAGGCAGTTCTAAACACCAAACAATTCCAAATACCTCCACCAGGACGCTGGTAGAAGCAGGAGAATTGATTGGATCATATTGCAACCAAGGTCATACTCCATTTACACAGCCTGCCAATTTATTTCCAGGATCAACTTAAGGTTGCTAGGCTGTCGTCATTTGCCTTTAATGCCCTAAGCGGTCTGGGGCCTCCTTATCGGAAGCAGGTGTGAGAAATATGTGGTCCTCAGGACATTGCTGCTGCTATTATTTATTTACTTTTTTAAAAAAAAAAACCCAAAACCAAAACTATTCTTCAGAAAGTGCATATATACACTAAAGATTTAGGAACAAATCATTAAAAACCAAAGCTCATATATTGCCAATGAGGAATACACCTCCTATTTGTCAAGCGGCAACAACCTAGCCAAATAAAAATGTTATCAATTGGCCTCTGAAACCCAACGATGTGGGAAACAGGCACACCACTCAGGGGATATTGTTCGACAGTCAGGGCCCCACCACTGAGAAGGTCCCTCTAAACATCCCCTCATGCTGAATTATGGCAGCAACCCCCCCCCCCCAAAAAAATTGAGGACTGAGGTGGTTAGAATTGGAAGAGGGTTTTTTCTGAACCATTTAGAACTTTGTAAACCATAATGCCTTAAGTCAAATCCAGTAGCACACATGCAGCCAGTGCAGAGCATTTAGGATAGCTGTTCCACGATCCTGTCTTTCTTGTCCCAGTTAATAACATGGCAGCCACATTCTGCACTGGCTGCAGATTTTGGACCATTTTCAAATGCAGCCCCAAGTAAAGTGCATTGCACTAATCCAAATATGAGGTCTCTACAGCATAGGCTACTGATGGTGGATAACCCTGGACCAGGAACGATAACAGTTGGGCTGTAGATGGAATTAGGCATTCCTTGCCCCCAGCCATTTACCTGCTCCATCCTAACCAGTCGTAAACAGGATGCCCAATTTGTCAGACCAAATAACTGCCCACCCACAATACTTTGATCTTATCAGGATTCATCCAGGCTATCACCAGCTATCATGGCCAATAGTCAGGGACGATGGGAATTGTAGTCCAACAACAGGTTCTCCATCCCTAAGCCAAAGGATCACCAGCCTACCAGACATTTAAAAGAATCATTTCAGCCTCTGATCTCCCTTTAAATCAGACTCACTTGGTAAGTACCAATGACAGGGTCTTTTCCACAGTGGAATCTGTATTACAGAATTCTCTTGCTCTCGGGAGGCAAGACAGACCACCTCTCTTTGCACTTCAGCATGCTTTGAAAGAGGAGTTGTTGTTATTTTGGATGGTATTTTCAGTGTAAGCAGCCTTGTGAAAAGACTTTCTAAAAAGTGGAATATTAATCGATAAAACGCAGTTTTGGAAATAGGATGGCATCTGTATGCCAGGCTATTAAAGGGGACAATGTTTTCAAAAAGCAGATGATCAGCAATGGAATTTCCTCTACCACCCTCCATGGCAAGGTCTTTCTTTATGACATTTTCAGCACGGTCTCATTTTGCCTGCTGATATTTTAAAGTCTGAAAAGAACAGAAACGAACCTCCATGTATTTTGCTCAAATGACTATGGCAAGAGATAGCTTTCGCTCTATAACTGGCATCTGAATTGGAAACTATTGCAGTAGGTACAGTGCTCCTGTCAGTATAAACAGTCATCATGCCACGGAGGATGTGCAAACATTAAGTTCATCAGGAGTTAAAAAAAAACCCTGTCCATATGCCTACCGCTGGGTATCCAAAGTCTGGCTGAGCAGAGAGCGGCAGAATGAGAGGGAAAAAACACAACCCAATAACTTGAAATATCTGTTTCACAGTCATGAACATCTGTCTCCTCTTCAAAAGTAACATAGGGTAATCTGGATATATATTCCCAGAGTGGAATTTGGGTAATTCAGATTAGAAGTAATTCTTGATGTTTTAAGGAGCCTCTTTTATTACAAAAAAAATAATTACACAACCCACCAGCACAGTACACACGAAAGCAGAAGTTGAAGTTTATTTAGCAAGAAACCTCCTGGCAGATGCTACAACAACTGGGGCAGCTAAATTGTCTTGAATCAATAACTTCCTACCAGATTGGGGGGTGGGAGGAGGTGGGGGGGGGGGGGGAAGAGACCCACCATCCTTTTCCATCTAAAGTCTTCAGCAGTACATTTAGATACACAGACAGTTCCATATTTGCCTTGGAAATCCCAGGTGTATTCCGTGTAACTTTAAACAGGTTTTTCCATCCATGCTTTGATTATTTCCTTATACAGCCTTATAAGGAACCTCAGAGAGATTCATATTTGTCTTTGACTTGACCTTCATTTCCTGTAATGGGTATCCCTGCTAACATAGTGACACCCTAGCTGTCCGAGCAATTTAGCAAGGCATCTTTCAGGTAAGAATATACAGGTGCCTGCCACTTACATTTAGCTAATTGGTATGGCAACTGTTGTATGTGTATAAAGACAGCATATTTTCAAATATGTTTTTTCTTCCGATTTGTAGGAGAAAGCAGTTCAGTTAAGAGGAGGGTCTTCCGCTCCCAAGTTCTGTATATGTTCCATGTGTGCATTTTTGTAAAAGTGTCTGAAGACATCCAAACTTTCTCCTTTCATTTTAGTTTCATTTCAAAGAAGCCTAATCTCTACTTTGGATTCCTTTGCATATAGACATTTCCATAACAGCTGAAAGTGTGCATTTTACTGGGTTTGATACAGACGTTAATGTGAACTGATGCTCATCACACCCGCTTACTTCAGCACCCTAGATAAGAATGAACTAAGATTTCCTTTAAATTTTCTGTTTAGTCCAAAAGCTTATGTCGCAGGACTGTGGTTCTGAAACCTGCCCCTCCCAAGGGATCCAGCTGAAAATTGCTGAGGATATTTAATGCAATGGATTTGCCATCTCTTGTTTCAATCACAAATCCACAGGCATGCTGCAGACTACCTGAATGAACCTTGCAGACTACTAGTGGTCTGTGCACCACAGTTTGGGACCGTTATATAACATACCTCAAGACTACAATCATCATCTGAGATGCTCTCATGAGCGCCCTCCGTGAGAAACCTGGAGGGTGGCAACATAATAACAGGCCTTTTCTGTGGTGGCTCCCCATTTGTGGAATGCTCTCCCTAGGGAGGCTCACACAGTGCCTTCATTGCATATCTTTAGATGCCAGGTGAAAACGTTTATCCATAAGCAGGCCTTAGGTGGATTGAATACTCTATGGCAGGCATCCCCAAACTGTGGCCCTCCAGGTGTTTTGGCCTACAACTCCCATGATCCCTAGCTAACAGGACCAGTGGTCGGGGAAGATGGGAATTGTAGTCCAAAACATCTGGAGGGCCGAAGTTTGGGGATGCCTGTTCTATGGCCTTCTAAATGGGATTTTGTGTGTGTGGAAGGGTGTTATTGGTTTGCTTTTGTTTTATTATGTATTTTGTGTACTCATTTTGTATTTTTATGTTGTGAACCACCCTGTTATTTTCAGATGAAGGGTGGTATACAAATTTAATAAATAATAATAATAATAATAGGGGCATACAGTGCGGTTGAATCATGTCCTCCTTAATGCTGTAAAATCGTGGTTTGAAATCTATTGAGCCATTTTAATTGATTATCTTCCAGGCTCGTTTAAAGTATAGTATTCCACCACATGTCTGAATGGGCCAAGGTGTATTTTAAGTTCTGTGTTGTACTGAATCTGAAAGCAGCAGTTACAGAGCATCCTGACACGCCACTGATATTGTGTTGCATTCCTAGTGCTATAATACTGTATAAGAAATCAAAATCCATGTATGCCACAATGCACTGATCATACAGTTGTTTAAGGGCAAGCAGGCCCAGGACTGCAGCCGCTGAATGGGAATGCAAAGGGCATGTTGTCAACAGATGGTACCAGTCTTATAAATGTCAAGTAATCTGCATCCATTTTGTTGACAATATGTTTTGGAATCATGACTTGAGATCCCTTGTTCCTCATCATCAAATATGTTGAACAACCATAAATCCATTTAATTAATTCATAAATCCACAGGACCCATCAAGTTACAGGTTTTCTGTCTGAAGTCTGGTATCTAAAAGTCAGCCTGCGCCCAATGTCACCTTCTTACGTGTGCTTTGATCTTTTATATTGCAGAAAGACAAATTAATGAAAACATCCACACCTGCAACTGCCGTTTCAGAGATCATCAGATAGTACCTAGCAATTGTTCTATTACTCGAAATCAGAATAAAGTAGAAATACGGATTGTTTCAATAGCCATTGAAATAGGGCACACTACTCTGTCTCCCAAGTCCTAAGATGTTAGCAGAGAAAAAGCTGTTGAATTTATGATCTGTTCTGTCTTCTTCATACCATTTTGGAACTCTGCAGGATAGTCGTAGAAATTGTTGAGTTTTGTGGTGCTGGGGATCAGCTGCATGGTCACATGGCCAGTGTGCAACCTTAGCTTTTTGAAAATCAGCAGGCATATTTACCTCTTGTGTGCAAGGTCTCTTAGAAAGGACTTCAGTTGGACAGGGAATGGGGCGCTTGCATCCTGTAGCTCCTTTCCCCCATCCATTTCTTTCTCCATTGGTCTTCTGAATTCCTTCGGGAAAACTCTCAAACGGAGCTAAGTTGTGAGACACATAATATGAAAGCAACCTTAGATGCTCTGTGCCTCTGCAGCTATTTCTTCAGCTGAAGCAACCTCTACCTCTAAGTCTAAAGCATGTTTGCGTGTAACAATTCTTAGATGTCAAACCTAGTGCTTGTTGAATCTTTTATTTTCCCTATAGGGGCCTGGTTTAGGTTACAGCTAAGTGTCCATTAAAGTCATAAGAAATTAGAGCCTTCCTGGATCAGGGGCGCTGACTTGCCCCCCCCCCCCCACATTGAGGTGTGGCATCTTATTGACGTCATGTGCAATCAGGGTGTGTGTGTGTAAAATCCAGGCACCCCCCCCCCAAAGAGATCCCCATTGCACCCTGGCGGCAGGAGCTGGGGAGTACGGAGGATAAAAATCACATACTTCACAATTATAGCAGTGTTCTATATAAAACTATCCCAGCTTAGAATCATAGAATTGCAAAGTTGGAAGGTACCCAGAGGGTCATCTAGTTAAACCCTCTGAAATGCAGGAATTTCAACACATGGTCTCCCATCCAATTTGAAACCAATGTGGACCCTCCTTAGCTTTGCAAATATGCCAGCAGTTTTATTCCTGCACCACTAGGAAGAATCTAAAAGAATGACCTTTAGTATTGTGACATTTTAGCATCTTAGCCAGGTAACAAAGGCATCTTCCTGCATATTAGGGTATACCAAAACTTTAGAGTGTACATGTGACATATGGCTACTTGAAAACACAGGAACACGAATCTTAGGCTGGATCTAGACGTATCAAATAAGCGTTTCAGTTTAAAGCGTTGTAAATTGAAACAGGGAAAACAGATAGAGAAAAACAGTACTCCATGTTGCCATCTGGTGGCCCAGTGTTATATCGTACATACAACGCATATAAATTGCTTGTTCACCTGTCTAGCTGAGTCCATAAAATAAAATAAAATGGCATCCTTATTTATGCTTGTAAAAAAGCAAAGGGTTGTGACCTGTTTTAATTACAGGAGCTGGTGAACAGAACGCTGTCGCTGAAGATGCTGGCCTGCACCAACCAAGAAAGGGGGTGGGTTACTCATTTGCTTGAGCATCCATACTTGTGTTAATTTTGCTATACTATTTAGTGGAACATAGATAACAAAGTGGAAAGAGAATACATTAACAGTATAATTTAGGGGATTAGAGAGAAATATTCATATTACATAAATGGGAAACATATAAGTGAACAATTTTAAAGATCCACTCCTGTTTCTCTAACATATTTGTAAGTGTTTGGGGAATTACAGGCTGCCTTTCATATATTTGTTGAATTCCAACATGATTTTCAACCCATATTTATCTATGGCAGGCAAAAACTATTTTTTTGAAGATTTCTGCCCCCCCGTCCTTCAACAAGCCAGAGGCCCCTGCAGTCCTTGTCATGTTCCCGTCTCCAATGGCCTATAACACACTCTGGTTAAGTTTTCATTTCCACTTTTCAGCAGCTTCTGAGGAGTGATATGTAGCTAATGTCACCAGAGCTTGCACTTTAACATTGCAACTGTAAAGCCAACCTGTATCAAACACAGTGGCAAAATTGTCATAAACTCTGTGAAATAAATGACCTTGGCGCCCACGTACCATGTAGAGACGAAAAAGACCTTTCCTCAGACTTCTTGCTAACGGTTTAAGTCCACGTTCAAAAAGGTAGGCTGCGATGGTTAAAACTGCTCTATTGCTGCAAGAACATTTACTGCGAGAGCGACGATTCACTTATCTCGCTGCTACACATTAGCAGCCAATAGCACTATTTCAATCTCGCAAGGTTCGTACGCACAAATGGCTCGCTCTATATAAAATTCTCTGCTGATAATAAAGCAAGGGGCATGGCATGTCTTTCCAGTTATTCACTGGGATCCACAAACTCATGTATTCATGATCTGTGCAACCCCCTTTAGGGTTTTCCTACAATTTTAACTTCAGCAGCAACTTCGTTTCGGCATGAATGGAAACGGGAATAAAAAGGGAGGGGGGACCTGGATGTGCATTACCTATTGTGTGTGCATCGTTGCATCTCTTGTTTCACAGTCACTGAGAATACATATGCAGTGTAGTTTGTGTAAATCAAATTTAAATTTGTGTAAATTGAAAAAGGCACAATTGCACCCAAGGGAGACAAGCAGAAGAGGACTGCGTCAAAGCACCATTATTTTGATCCAGCTTTTATTCCATTGCTGGTGTACTTTTTGTCTGTAGGACTCTGTGATTTCATTTTTTAAAAAAATTGCAAAAAGTGGTTTCCCAATGCTAGTTCTTTGGACTCAAATTGTGTAAATCCAAGATTCCAACCGTATTTAACTTTCATACCCGACAGTTAAAAGCCATTAACATCCATCTCCCATGGACGGCCTTGCTCCCATATCTCACTCTGCGCTATTAGAATAATCATGGAACACAATTCGGAAATAATATTACATCCTGCATTTTATTCAATTCCATATGACAAAAATAGTAACCTAGACTAAGACATCCATTTCAATCAGTAGATGTGTCAAGCCAACAAGATTTAATAATAAAAAATATTGGATCTAGGTAACAATTCCCAGGTGGTTCAGGGAGGCTCCTAGCCCTACATGGTATCGCAGTATAAAAATAGTGTCTCTCTTCACCATGCAGAGAGGAAGGACCTAACCCTGAATACAAAATGGGGTCAGTCTTACTGTACTTTCATCAGCCATCTTATTTACAACACTTTACATCTCTTTTTAAGTTATGCACATCCTTTAGGGAGAAGAGATAACACTACATGGTACCAAATACTAAACAAAAAAAAATATTATTTCACACCAGAAATGGACACAGATAAATAAAAACATTCATTTGCTGAAAAACAGCAACATTAAGCCACCTCAGTTTTCTTTGTTTCCCAATTTTGAAACACCCCCAAACACAAATGGGTGGTCACCGATGGTTGGTGTTATAATATAAGGATGTTTATATTCTATATATAGTCTATATATATATCTATATGTATATATATACACACACATACATACCTACATATATATTTGATATATGCATGTATATATGCACATATATATTCTGTGTATCACTGCTGTAGAAAACAGAGCTGTAATAGTTCATTGTTCATTTCAAAACAGAAACAAACTGCTAATAAGTCTTTTAAACTTTTCATTCAATGACACGATGGCAGAAACAGTCCATCCTCTTACAGTAATGTTTTCTTTTGTTGTTGCACAAGAAAGCGATTGTCCTATTTTATTTTATTTTCCATCTCAACTGAGAAGACCTCACTGTCTGATTCTTTCTTCAGGGGCATAAAACGTCTTGTGCTGTTTCCCAGCTACCCATAATGTCCCTTGAACAATTTTGTTGGACGGAAGTTCATAGTGTCAGACTCCACCATGCTTGTAATGCACAAAAATGAGGTAGTACACAAAACATTTACTGTTCAAGTTTTGATTTACGCCCCCAGCCTCACCAACACCCTAGCGTAAGAGTGGAAACATTCCCTTTTGTCACAATTTTAAACAATGCTTTTAAAACAACTGAAAATTATATTTGAATATTCAGAATACATTGTGCTTTGTAGTAAATATTGGAATTTTTTTAAAAAAAAGAGATCAGTAAGAGTTGGGAATTTACGTTCAAGTTACGACTGATACTGATATTTTTGTTTTCTGTTTTGCTTTTACATACCAGTGCTATTAAGCAGTCAGCATCCTGCTTGTGGGTGGGAGTGAAAGAGACAGAACAGATTACAGCAAAATTAAGCCTACACAATGTTTTCTTTAGCCTCTCCTAGGCTTGCTCTGATATCACAGCCCTAAGATTAACATATCAAAGGTCTGTTGGAGGGTGGGCTTATAGAAAAGTTAAATGAATCATTTCGGTTTAAGAAATGGCAGGCCCCATTCTACCCAAGAATCCTGACAGTTCTTAGTGGCTTTCCTGTTTAAAGGAGCACAGATCTCTCCTACTGTTTGACCTTAAAGACAAACACAACGAAATATCCCCCCCCCCATTTTTCCTCAAGCCAAAGTACTATTTATAAAATAGTTTACATCTTTGTTCAGATTCAAATTATAGACAAACCTCCCTAAATATAAAATACTAAAAGTGCAATAGTATAAATTAAGAGTTTGCAACACATTATACAAACACTGTCTTTTTATTGTACTGCCTTTGATAACATGAAATGTTTTATTCACAACTGCTTATAATGTTGTGAATAATATATGGTGATAAGGTTTGTCTGTAACTTGTTTTCCAACCATGAACTGAAGTCCACACTACATTTTTTTTCATTTAATAGAACAACTGTCCACATAGCAGCTACAAATATTTAAATTAAAATGGTTTGTTACTGACAGGTACTTGCACATGAAAAGCATGCTATCTTTCCCAATAAAACTTCACAATTTTGCCTGCATTGAAATAAACCACTTATTTATAGGGAAACAAAACTTGCTTAAAAAAAGAAAGAAAATCACATAGCCAGGTGTATTTTGCAGTACAAAAGCTTCATTTAAGGATGGGGCTAGTATATTGTCTGTTACCCGCATTATCTTTACATTATAAATACTACAGACAAGAATACTGTAATCATACACAGCATCAGGGTACTAAATCACTTATTGAGTGTTAGAGGATTTCTAAAAACATAGTTCAAGTTTCTAGCTAAGTGGAACAAAACCAGCAAATGAGGAGCTGGACTGAAAATGCCATTGAGAAGCCCCCTTTTACTCAATTGGTGTCGTTTTGTTTTGTTAAAGAACATAAATTGAAACAATTTAGCTTCCTTCAGTCCCTAATGCAGTTTATCCAATGATTTATCATTTTACTTAAATTTAAAGAGTTCTGCAGTTCTCGCTAACAGTCAGCTCACTGTTGAAAGCAGTGCCATGCAAATCTTGCAAGACAACTTTTCAGCGGACACGAAGTTATGTATTTCTGCTATGGGGGTAAAAATCTTAAAGGGAACCTAGGCAATTAGGTCACGAAACTAATGCTTAACTCCCAAAACTGTACATGAAAGAACAAATGTTGTGTTGAGTAGTGGTCCAACAGTTGCTTGTTACTTGAATGCTTTCAATTTATGCCAATCTCTTTATTATCCTCAATAAACCTTGTGAATGGGCGGTTGGCTCCCGTTTCAGAACTCGCTTTGTCCAAGCCAATGATGGGAGGGCTACTGCCGGTGCGTGCTTTGTCCATGCCACTGGTAATGTTACTTAAAGACGGAATGGCACTTCCGCCTAAACTTACTGGGAGCTGGGGAATGCCTCCGTTCTGTATGACAGAAATTTCATTGTTCTTCATTGCAAGTCCATTAGTAATAGCTGCAGCGTACTGATTCCAAAAATTGGGGTCAACATTCATGGCCCGAGCTGCCAAATCCTTTTGGAACATTTCAGAAAACTTCAGAGCGTCACCACCTAACAAAGCCATGGGGTTTTCCACAGACAGCCGACGGCCACGCCGGGCAGGGGCATTATTCCACATATGAGTTCCCATGTGAACCTTTAGAGAAAGAAGAAAACAAACAAAAGATTGGCAAAAGAAGCAAAATTCAAAACGATCTACACAGTCCATGAGGAGGCTAATTTTAAAAACCAGTTTTAGTTTTCACATAAAACCAAGGTATCATCATTTCAACAACGCTGCTCTTATAAATCACACGCATTTGTAACAAAAGGAAGTGCAAAACTCTTCCTGTGCATTGTCCTGGGGGTCGTTCACCCCCACCCCCCACAACTGGTTTATTTCAGTCCAATTGCACTGGCTCCCATTACTGAAACTCTCCCTCAATTATCCCCCACCCGCCCACTTATGCTTAATGACCTGGATGCAAACATCCCACTATATGAGGAGAAAGATTGCTGATTCACCTTAATATGAAGCCCTTCATGCCCTCTGAAAAGTAGTTTTAGAAGGTTGGAGAACTCTCCCAAGTGGCATTTTGGGGGAATTGGAGGCTGTTGACAAGATGGTACTTGTTGAATACGTAAAAATATGTCCAGTCATATAATGGGATATTTGGATCCAAACCTCGTTTCTTAAATGGCCCCAATCCATCTAATATTAGTTGGGACTGAGTACCATAGAAACTAATAGAAAATGTTGGCCAAAACCAGGCTTCCTCAACCTCGGCCCTTCAGATGTTTATGGCCTACAACTCCCATGATCCCTAGCTAGCAGGACCAGTGGTCAGGGATGATGGGAATTGTAGTTTCAAAGCATCTGGAGGGCCAAGGTTGAGGAAGCCTGGTCAAAACTAACTGAAATCATTTGGCTTTATGTGAAGCTTATTCACAAATAATTTAAACTGGATTGGGTCTACTGTCAGTTAAAATGTCTCCCCTTCACTCATACCACTCAGCCATGATTTAGCACTGCATGCATGAGCCAGAATGAACTTGACCAAAGCATCAGCCTTCCCTGCTCCCATCTCCTTGGTTTTATGCACCTAGAAGAGGACATCACCATTACTTTCCTCTAATCTGGACTTGTTGCCCATGAGTCAGAAATTGTGGTTGATCAAAAATTCTGCTAAGTTTCTAAACAAGTCAACTTCAAGCTATAGATGATGAAGCTAGCTTGTTTAACCAAAGTTACAGGTAGGTAGCCGTGTTGGTCTGAGTCGAAACAAAATAAAAAAAATCCTTCAGTAGCACCTTAAAGACCAACTATGTTTTATCTGATGAAGTTATCTGACGAAGTGTGCATGCACACGAAAGCTCATACCAAAATAAAAACTTAGTTGGTCTTTAAGGTGCTACTGAAGGAATTTTTTTATTTTGTTTAACCAAAGTTTGTGATCAACCATGATCCCTGAGTCTCGCCTAGCAAGGAGGCCAACAAGATATAAGAAACTGAGAGCAAATGCTGGTGAACTAGGCGGTGCAGAAGGAGGAGAGTGAAGAGTGTGCAAGTCCAAGGCTTTTTTCAGGCTCCTTTCTATCTCATGCAAACCCTGCAACTGCATCTCACCTTCTTATGTTTACCTGAACTATGTAGGGATAAAATATGGTGCCACAGTTCTACTTTTAAAATGTTGCTTTTGTGACATATCAAAAACCTGCCACATCCTTGAACATTGTAAGCAAGTTAGAAGTCACAATTTGCAACAGGGGCTTCCCGCAGAGCTTTTGGTAACCCCGGCTGACAAACCCTTAATATGTTAAATTGGCATGATCGGCAGAAAGGGTTCAAATATATTCTGATGTGAATATAATAAATAATAATACTAATAAATTATTATTTATACCCCACCCATCTGGCTGGGTTTCCCCAGCCACTCTGGGCGGCTTCCAACAGAAAAATAAAATAATCGATTAAATATTAAAAGCCTCCCTAAACAGGGCTGCCTTCAGATGTCTTCTAAAAATCTGGTAGCTGTTATTTTTTTTACATCTGATGGGAGGGCATTCCACAGGGCGGGTGCCATTACCGAGAAGGCCCTCTGCCTGGTTCCCTGCAACTTGGCTTCTCCCAATGAGGGAACCGCCAGAAGGCCCTCGGTACTGGACCTCAGTGTCCGGGCAGAACGATGGGGGTGGAGACGCTCCTTCAGGTATACGGGACCGAGGCCATTTAGGGCTTTAAAGGCCAGTACCATCACTATGAATTGTGCTCAGAAACGTACTAGGTTTTTTTTAAAAAAAAAGATTGCTACTGTCATAAATCTCATGGGTAGTCAAGTTTTACTTTAAGTTTTACTCAAAGCGGACCCATTGAAATGAATGAGCATGACTAAGGGAGCAATCCTATGGATAAGAAGCTGGCATAAAGCAAACCAGTGTTAATTTAGACCAGGGCCAAACCCTGTCCAGCAGCAGGACTGCTGCTCCTGCTCTGTCTAAGCCTGGAAGAGGGAAAGCAAGTATTTAAAATAGTGTTCTATCCTGAGTTGCCAGGTCATGTGACTGAGATGAATGGGCTTAAGATCCCCTCCCCACTTACTGGGTCTCACCTCCAGTGTGCCCCTTTAGGGGGACTGATAAACTGGCCTCAGCTCAACCAGCTTTGGCTCAGCTGCAACAAGCAAATTACACCAATGAATCTTAAACTGAGCCAATGGTTGGGGACTTAAAACCAGCTGAGCTGGAGATCCGCTGCATCCTAAGGAGCTCATCCCAGCAGATCTTGCTGTAGGGTTACCCCCAAAATTAGGTACATTAATTTCAGTGGGTCTATGCTGAATAAAACTCAGCTGAATACAACTCATGCTTCTGCAGCACACGAAATCTTGGAATCTATAACCTCAGATTTTCAAGAAAAACAGGATTGGCGGCTTATTTGCTTATAGTTGTGGAGTTAACTTCGTGGAACTGGAGTTTGTTTTTAAATCATTTTTAAAATACCAAAGTATTCACACGATCGTTCTACTACAATCTAAGAATTCAGGAGCCATCAATAAAGGGGAAAGCGCATGTCTGAAACACATTTTTAAAAAATGGAATAATTTGTATGCACCCACAAAATTTTAGTCCTTACATTTGGTTCAAAATATATAATGTAAGGATGTCACAATATAGCCACACTATCCTCATCTCTTGATTTGGGTAAGAAAACACCCACACCCCCACACAATGAGAACACATGAGGTTCGGCACATTGTTAAACTCTCACATTCTTACAATTTAAGTTCTGACATTAAAGATTCCCTTCTTACCTTCAGATTCCCTTTTGTGGTAAAAGCTCTACCACAGATTGTGCAACCAAATGGCTTTTCACCAGTGTGGGTGCGCTCGTGTATCTGCAGTGCGCTTGCTGAGGAGAAGGTCTTCCCACATGACTGACAGTTGTGCTGTTTGGGAGTCCGGCGTGGCGGTGGTGCCAGCATAGGAGTGATGCCCGGGCTCATCACTGACTGTGGTGCAGCAGGAACCTGGATTCCAGCTGGAAGCGACGGGACCTCGCCCAATGAGATCGGCTTGCTGTGACCGTTCACTTCCATTTTGATCAGAGTAGGCGCAGTGCTGGTGACCAGGCTAGGAGTGCTTTGGCTGGGACCTAGAGTAAAGTTGGGTTCAAATAACTGAGAAGGCAGCTCTTTTAATTTGTGTGTCAGTAAGTGCTGTTTTAAATTACCCATAGTGGAACACCCACGATTGCAGACTGTACATACAAATGGACGCTCTTTAGTATGGCTGCGGTAGTGAATTTCCAATGCACTCTTGCAAGCAAAAGGCTTGCCACAGATATTACAAACAGTACTTTTAAACTTACCACGTTCTCTGTTCAGGAACAGCAGGCTAAAAGGAGCTTCTTCTTTGATGAGTGGCCTTCCCGGGTTGGTGGCTGTCAAATCCAGTGCACCTCCATTTTCAACAGTAGGTGGTGGTGGTGGTGGTGGACTGTCAAGTTTTTCTGTCTTTAATTGTATTTCTTGGTGTTCTTCCTGGTTGCTAAAAGCTGGGGATTTTGATCTGAAACTTTCACTGATGCTGTTTTCAGGGGACAGCGCCTGCATGGATGAAGAAGATTCAGACATTGCAGGGCTCCCTGCACTCTGGCTCTCCAGATCTCCAACAGCGGACGAGGAATCGTTGCTTAAATGGTCACTTTCCCCTGACCCATTTTCTAATGATTTCAGATTGGTCAACTGTTGACAGTTCATGACAGAATCAATCATTTTCATTTGATTTTCCAGAGCAGTAATGCTAGAAATTACAGATGGGGGGGAAGGTGGGCATGAAGTGGAATAAGGTAGAAGAGGTTTGGAGGAGTCATTTGTGTTGTCTTTTAACTCTGGGTCCTCTTCCATGGAATTTTCATCAAAGTCATCGTCGTAGTTGCTCAGCGTTTCTGCGTTCTTTTCATCAAAGGAAAGCTCCGAGTCCATAGCATCTTGGAAGCCCTCTGGTAACGGCGTGTTTGGAATTTGCCCACCCATGTGCATACGAATATGCTGCTGGAGAACAACAGCATTTGTAAATTTCTTCTGACAAATGGGACACGAATGCTGTACTCTAAGTGGTGGCTTCGCTCGATGAACTCCAAAATGTGTTTTTAGATTGCCTTTTGTAGTGAATGCACGTCCACAAATTTTGCATTTAAATGGTCTTTCTCCTGTATGGGTTCTGTAATGCATCTTGAGAGCACTCTGACAACTGAGCACACGGTGACAAATG
>NC_142591.1:32430600-32443100 GCF_965207765.1 Zootoca vivipara
AATAATTGATTAACCATTAAAAGCCTCCCTAAACAGGGCTGCCTTCAGATGTCCTCTAAAAGTCTGGTAGTTATTTTTCTTTTTGACATCTGGTGGGAGGCCGTTCCACAGGGTGGGTGCCACTACCAAGAAGGCCCTCTGCCTGGTTCCCTGTAACTTGGCTTCTTGCAGCAAGTGAACCACCAGAATGATGTGGTTCGACAAATGCCAAGAACAATGTTGCTTGTGATGCCTGCAGGTGGGGACCACTGCTTGGGCGGCCTGCTCCAGTCAGCTGCAAGCACCATCTTTATTTTTGCATGGACAGGTGGAGTCCCTCCAACCCCAGGCGACTCCTGAGCGGAATAATGACTCAAGACAATGTGCTATGGGATTAAAATTGGCCACAACTTTATTAAGTTTCAAATGTAGGGAGACCTTGGCTTAGGCAATGGGCCTTTATCCTTCCCAGTCCCCAGCCAGGTATCTGGGAGACTTCAGGGTTATCCAGAATGTGTGGGGATTAGGCTGGCTCTGGAGAACATATGTTCAAGCAGAGAGCCCGCCCCCGTTTCACCGCCGTTGGAGGGGGGAGCAATGAAAACCTCTCGGCGTATGGGCAATGCCTCCCCTCAAGATCCCTTTAACGGGGAACCCTGGTATCACCGCTGCAAAGGGGGCGTGGGTCACCACTTCACATACACACACCCCATTTAGGAAGATAGACTAAAGGATTCTGCCCAAGGCCTGAAACCGCCAAAGTTGTGACGTTTTGCTACGGGAAAGGCAAAAACGTGGCAATGCAGGAAAATTCCTTTCCGGCCCTTCAACAGCGACCGCCACTTAGCAGTGCCTGCATACCTGTGGAGAAGAGGTTAACCTGCAAAAGAAGACTTAACTGAGGGAGGGGAGGGTGGGAGAAGCTCTGGAGCCGACTGCCGCTTCACAGGTAAGATTCACCTTCTTTTGTGTGGGCAGGACAGTCCCTTCCCTTACCTGGCCAATTCCCTGGCAACGCCTCCCCAGGCGGCACTGGACGATTGGCTGAGGTAGGCGGGGACCTCCAGGTATCCACCCTGGGGAGGGTAAGGCCAGCCCGAACTACCAGGAGTTGCATTGGGATCCGGGGGGCTGCCCGCAACCACGCAAAAGGTGCCCCCCATTTGATGTGGGGAGCTGGAAATGCCAAGGGGACCACACATTCAGATGTCCAGGCAGGCCTTGAAGGGTGGAGTATACCTTAGCCTTGCATGTTCTCAGGAGTGGCTTTTTTAATACTTGTTACACAAACACCCACCCACCCAACCTTTACAAAGAAATTTTGTTCCTGTGGGCATAACATAGAATAGACCTGGAGTTGCATCTGCATTCTTTGTTGTTGTGATTCAGGTGTCAACTAAATACATTTCTCTTTCCCTCGGGCTTTGTTCGCCCTGAACAGCCAATGTGTAAATTTCTGTTTTCATTACTATTTTTTAATGATTTTTTTTCTGTATTAGTTTTAAAACTTGGTATAATTCTGTTGTTTATCCTTTCTTGTATACCACCCTGAGCTCTGTTAAATATGATAAAGAATAATAAAACAATAAATGATACTAGATAATCTAGGTAAGCATAGAGTGGGGGGGGGCTGTCCTAAGCCAGTGACATGAACATAGAGAGATATGTTGGAGAAAAGCAAGCAGAGGGGAGCCATGGGGAGCCATGATGGGCAAATCATGGTCTGGCTGAACACTATTCAAAGGGGGGCATCAGAAGAAGAGGCAGCTGGCAAACGATGCAAAGTTTCTGAAATATAGGTTACAATTTATCTCTTTTCCTAGTCTGATGGACTGTGATGATTTTGCTATTCATTGTGGTATGTTTTAATGCTGTTTTATTGAGTTTATGTTATAAATGATCATATAGCTTTCATTGTAAGGCATTGGTCTTTGTGCTTTAAAACTATTTAAATCATTTGTGGACATTTTATGTGCCAAGTGACACATGAATTGCAATAATAATCATAACACCAAATCTCCAGAGGAATCCATTATTCTTGGCAGAATTCAGTTTAGGATGCCAAAATAGGGTCCCATCTGCTTTAAAGCAGTATCATACCACTTTAAACAGTCATGGCTTCCACAAAACATCTTGGGAACTGCAGTTAGTTAAGGATTCTGAGAGTTGTTAGGAGACCCTTATTCTTCACACAGAACTCTGATTCCCAGAGTCTCCTGGGAAGAGGGAGCCATGGCATTTTTCATGGCATCCTATGTGGGGAAGCCATGGCTGTATAAGGTGGCATAATACTGCTTTATATGCATGGTGCAGATGGGGCCTAGGTAGGTGACACTACCCCAGTGTCCCCATTATGGATGTGAATGGAAAGGTCTCTAGATTAGAGTCCAGGACCAACATTCAATTTCTTAAAATTTGACAGAAAAATAGGGGGGGGGATGACTCTATACTAACTTTAATCTTTTCTACCTTTTGGCTACACAGTAGTGTTTTGGGGTTAGGGTTTAGGGCGTACATCTATTAAAATGTAAGGTGCTTCTTAATTTCTATTTCTTTCTGAGCGTTGGTCTACGTTTTGCTGAGATGTGGAGGGATAAACCTACACAGAAAGCACAGCCAGGCTCTTTATGAATGCATGATACAATAACGTTTCATTAGACAGCATCCTTGCAAACTGTGAACTTCATCATATTTTATGCATTGGCAATTGAGACAAGTTTGCTTTCACATACGCTCCAACATGTCGCGACAAAAAACTGGGGTGCCATCTTCCAGGGCCGCAATCCCATCTGAGTCAAGTGCCCATGTGAGATCACGGTCCTAAAAAAAACAGGGTTTTTTTGGGGGGGGGGGTTTGAGATCACTGCGGCTAAAATGGTCACCATGCTCTCCTAAGGAAAAACAGGATGCGCCAATTTTTCCAGGACAGTTGAGGGGTATTCATTCATATATCTTGCATGTTAGTACCTAATACAGACTGCTACCTTATATTTGTTAAAAAATATTTTTTTATGGCACGGATAGGCAGGTGAGGCCCCTCCAGACATTTTGTCCTTCCTAACTCTCTCTCACCACAGCTAGCATGGCCAATTGTCAGGCATGATGGGGGCTGTTACCCAAAATATCTATAGGGCAGCACATTGGTTGCCCCTGTTCTATGGAGTCAGACTTGAAATGGGTGGAGGCAAGGCATGAGTCTCTTCTAACAGTCTCTCTGCCCCCTTCACAGTCACAAACCCAAGCCCCAGCCATTGCTCTATCTGAACTACATTTATCCTTTCACTCAGTGTTATGACCTCACATATATATAACTCTTAACAAGGGAAAGAGAGGGAGAGAGTATGCGATCTGATTACAGAGTGTGCTACTTTTATGGCCCACGGGGTCACTGATAATTTTGGCCATAGGTCATAAGGGATAAAGTTCCTTATGAGCCAGGAGGTTCTTAATTAAATTAAAGCCACTAGCATGGTTGTGATATCTCTGACGACTTATTACTCATGGTGGATAATGCCCCTTTCCCTTGAATGTTGTAGAAATGAAACTCTTCCTACATGGCTTCCCATTGTTTGTTCTCCTAAAACTTACAGAACAAGCAATTTCCAGAGAGATCTTAGCCGTTGCTAGAAAGATGATATTTGCATTTAAGCAGGCATAAAGAAACTGTCAAAGCATTATCTGCACACACACAAACGTTTTGAAGGAAGGAAAATGGGTGGCCTTTTTGGTGGGCAGGGGGCTGCAACATCTATCCCATCACAACTGTACACAAGTTTTGCGAGAACTTCAGGTTAAGTTTATCAATCCTGGCATTGTAAAAAGTGAATGAATTGGCATGACCTGTAGAAAACACAGGAAACACTCGAAATTTCTTTAGCCAGCTGTATATCAAGCATACAGTGAAAAAAGCCAGGGGAAGGAGAGTCGAAAAGGAAGGGCAAAAGGCGAAATGGTTTGTGTCCATTTAAGAAAAAATCAATAATAGTATAAAATTGATTTAGTGCTTGTCATAAAACATAAGTAAGTGCTGGAAAATAGAGAAAATTGAGTCTCAATTTAATCTGCACAAAAGCCACACTGTACTGATGAAGTGATCTGAGGAGAGCGCTACATAAAACCTAAAGACAGATACTTAATTGTCATATTAAAGACTCTCTTTTCTGCCTGCTGGAGTCAAGGGCTAGAACCCATTAATCATGTGGATAAGGGGCATTGAAATCAAATCTCAATTAAAATCTGTTCAATAATGTCTCTAATATGTTTTTCAAGCATTAATTTTTTCCCATCGATTCTACACCCCATAAATCAGATCTGTTGCAGTGCATGTAATAGTTTATGGAGGAGAGGATTATGGTTTTATGAAGTTAATGCAGCAGAACCATTTAATTTACACAGGCTAAAGTTTTATGTCTGTTGCTCATTTCTATTATTTTCTTCGGGTGAAAATTCTTTGGGCTATAAAATGAAGTTTTTATTATTATTCTAAACTGTTGTATGCATGTCTGGCTCAGATTCTGGGGATGACTGCAGAGAAAAAATACACCCTTGCTTTTCAGGGAAAAGGTTTTCAGAAGAGACTTGCCTCCAGTGTTTAATTCTTTTAAATTAAAATTCAGGAGGACCCAAGCAGTCAGCCCTGTCCCCTATGAATGCCCATGAATCCCTGAGGAGGATAACAGTATGGGAATTTCTTGGACAAAAACCATCTGCACATACTGAAATATACTCTTGTTGCTGTTGTGTTTGTACTCCAACCAGCCTCTCCACTGCCTTGTGCCCCTCCCTCCTGGTGCGCAGCAGTGACCCACCTCCGGGAATCTAGCTTAGGAGCACCAGCCCACCTGGTGCTTCAGTTCTGGTTGAAGTGAATAGCTTTCCTGTCTTGCAGAATATCTCCGAGAGCAGAGGAGGAGAGGGTGGTGCTTTTGACCCGGCATCCATGGTCCACACATCTGAAGCAAACAAAATTTGACTAACAGAATGGCAGCATCGGTCCCTGAAGTTAGCCAAGATAATGCAGTGCCTTTTTGTGCAAGCTTGAAGAAGTTAGGGGTCAGCCTCAGCATCGTTACCAAAGTCCAAAGCCAGTCATTGCAATGCTAAATCAATAACTAGGACCATGTGATAATGTGGCAACAGTATTTCCCAGATTACTTTCCCTGTTGAAAATGTCTCCCCAACTCTTTCTAGCAGTTGTCGTTTTGCGTGTTTTGTTTTTGCAGGGTGGTGGTGGAGGAAGTTTTTAGCGATTCATGTCATGGAAAGAGACGCCCCCCCCCCCCAAATAAAAATAACCACCATATGGAACAGTTCCCCTAGCAAATACCCAAGCAGGATGCTACCATGAGTCCAAGCTGAGTCCCTTTGCAGCTTCTATCATCCCCTTTCAAACTGGTCTTCTTTGGATCAACAGTCATGCTCCCGGAGTACAAATGCTCACACCCTGAATTAGCTTTGTTTATTCTCCCTGCACCCCCACCCCATTGCGTATGTAACATTATGCTTACATAACATTATTTTGAGTTCTTTTTGATGTTCTTTTGAGTGTGAACGATCACCTGTAGGCCAACAAAATGTGACGTTAGGGACTTTAAACTGAGACTCTTCATTTCTGGTACAAGGAATAGGGTGGAGAGACCTGATTGCTTGGCCATTGTTTAAGCGCCTTGGGTGGTTTGAACTTTGAAAGGTCAGGTTCCTTTAAAGTCCTTTTTGGAAACAAAAAGGTGGCAATGCTCGAGGTGATCCAGGCCACGGTTTTCCAACCGCTTCCTCCAGAGTGCCCTTAAATCTCATTGAAGTCAAGGGTATTAGCCTTGAACTACTCCAAAGTAAGTGGCTCGAGTGCCGCAGCCTAAATGGCAGAGCCTTAATTAGATGCAAGCTGATTGCTGGAGACCCTTTTTATGACAATGCAAGCCTGAATGGCACACATTTAAAAGCTCCAGCAGCTCGTTTCCCTCCCCCTCCCCATCCCTGCATGCAAAGAGCTCAAGTCCCACGAGTGAGCCAATTATAAATCATAGCGTAGGTGAACTCATTCTCTCCCATTCACTGGAGTGGATTCAATGTCATTAATGTTTCTACAACTGATATCTTTGAAAGGAATAAGGCAGCTTTTCATATCTCATTAACATTACAGAGGAGAACTGAAAATTAATTCGATGACGGATCACGTCTACGTCTACAGGAGCCAGTTCATTTTAATAAGTTCTTCCAGAAAAATCAAACCATATCTTCCACCGAAAGGGTTTGCTAATCCTCCGTGGTGTCTTGCATTGACCTCATTGGCAAACACTTGCTATTGGCTGACGTTCCACCACTGTTAGGCTTAAATCAGCGGGTGTGAATTTTTAGCTGAGAGCAAACTGTGCCAAAATCCATCCTTAGAGCTCTCTCAACCTTTCATCACCCAAATGTTGAAGAGCGTCCCAAAAAACCCAGCAGGCTGTGGTTTGCATCGCAGAGCAGGGGAGGCAGAGGGTTAGAATGGTACAAAATGGGCTTGATTTACAGGGAGCTATGCCGCAAAGGAAAGATTTTTTTTTCAGATCACTTTGCAGTTCCATGTGCAATAAAAGGCCATTTAAGTTTAGCTAGACGTGACTTCTAAAACAAAATGAAAATCCAGATTGTAGAATGGGATCATATAAATCTATGGCCTTTTTATTTAAATGTTGGGAAAGCCAATGATATTTTTGGAGATCGGCCATGCTAGCGAATACGATAGTTATTCCAAGAAGGAACATATGCCGTATTATATCAATATTTTCATAAATCAGAGTAGACCTGAGTATTTGTACACGTTGGCGTCTGAGAGGGAAGATGGCGTGAGAAAGCAAGGTGATAAATTTATAGGACAACTGATGCTGGATGTGTAGGTATTCAGAGTAAAAAGATTTTTTTAAAAAATTAAAAACTGCATAGTCTCCGCTTTCTAGGTCTGAATGAATGGTAGCTGTGCCACATGCAAAGGAACCTGGCTGCAAATGTTTCCTCACTTAGTTCCATGATGGTTTGGGGAAGCAGGTCTGTGTTAGAGTTCTGTACAAATGGCCTCTAAAAATTATCCACCCTCCCTAAGTACATAATGCAGGGAGAGTCCTGATGAATCAAGTCCAAAGTCCTGTCTGGTCTGCCATTCTGTTCTCACAGTGGCCAATGGGAAGTCTGCAAGCTTAACCTAGATCCAGCTTCCTGAATCTGATTGGAGTATTAGCAGTAGAGGAAGGGCAGCTGCTGTTGCCCACAGCCTTAAATGGGGAAAGACAAGTGTTCAGAAAATAACAAGAAACGTTTCTGCATGGGCTTTTTAAAGTTCCACAGTATATAGAGCATTAATGAAAGAGCATTACAGACCACAAAATGAAATAGCTGCTCATCTTTCACAAATATGGAAATCCAGTGTGGTGTAGTGGTTAGAGTGTTTGGCTAGGACCTGGGAGACCAGGGTTTAAGTCCCTGCTCAGTCATGAAACTCACTGGGTGACCGCTGTCTCTTAATCTAACCTACCTCAGGGAGAACCATGTACACCACCTTAAGCTCCTTAGAAGATAGGTGGGATATAAATGTAAAAAAAGTGATTATTCTCTCTAAAAGAACAGAGTGCTCAGAAAATGTGGAGCGAACTCCAATGGCCTATAGAACTGGCATCATGAACTGCGGCATGTAATGACTGCTAAATGCACAGATGTGTCCATCCAAGATAAACAGAAAAGGGGAATTCGACATAATCCTTGAACTGCTTGCTTCATGTGATACATCCTCTAGTTTTGCTTTATTTTATAGGAATGGTTTATCAAGATAAAAATACTCTACAAATCTTGGGAAGGGGGACTCTATTTCCTGCAAAGCAGACTATAAAACAGATTCCCCCTTGCCCCCCCTTTTATTTTATTTTTGGAGCCTCATCTTTTTATAATAGCGCTTCCCTTTTTTTGCAGGACTCAGCTCGGCTCCACTCCCTGCTACAATATCTCAGCTTGTTCTATTTGACGGCTGTTCCCTTGTCATCACTCATTTTCAGTGGGCAAGAGGGAGCAATTGCTGGGCATCAAATCATCATCAAGTAAACCAGCCTTGACACTAGTTAAAAAGGGAGATGGATGGTCAGTTGACTTCAATGGAAAATGTTCTCCTAAGTATCTTAGCAAGGTCCCTTGATACTGGTCTAGCGCTTTTTTTTATGGGGGCAGTGCAATCACCCATATTTCTTCTCGGTCATCGTTTGATGACAGATTTTCACAGGGGATGAACCCAAAAGTGCTAGGAAGAATGGGGAGAAATAAAAAAGGGAGGAAGCAGCACTCCCTTGCGCTGGTACACTCTAGTTTCTTATAACTAGCAAGACAAACAATGCTTTGAGGGTGTAAGTTCATGGTTTCTACATTTCAGCAATCATTCCCCTTTAATGCCATGTGCTTTTCATTTTGAAATCTCGATATATATATATTTTTAAAAAGAATTAAATATAGTGAAATTGAAACTCATTTATTTTGGTCCAGAAGATCTCAGGATAGGCAGGAGTTTCAGGGCTGCACATACAAATGTTTCAATCTTCCTTCGTGCATTGTCATATTGTATTGTGATGGCCTTTGGCTATAAGCAATAAATTTATTGATTGATTGATGTTCTTTGTGCACTGAATGCGCAAGCAAGTTCTATGACATTGCCATGAATTGGATACACCGCAGTAATTTGGGTTTCAGTGTGCACATTGATGTATCTGTAGAGTTCTAAAACTCAGCTTTGAGGATTTCCCCCGCAATTCATTTAGCAAGCTTGATATTTTCCATAGTCCTGGATACTGAATCAGAAAACAGACCATCTGTTAAAATTGCAGGTGATGTTAAATAGAGCCCTGTCTCTAACAATACACTTTCCTAGCAGTTCAAGGCTGCAATCTTGTGCAAGTTTACTTGGGAGTAAGCACAGCTGAGCGTAGAGAGACCAACATCTGAATAACATGGTGAACCAAATATTCCATACTCTCAGAGAGGCAGGCTTAGAGGGAAAAGTGGATAGCCGCATGCCACAATACATAACACACAATGGTCCATAGATCTCTATGACCCCAACAAAACCCATCTATGGCTGGTTAATGAGTCTTGCCAGCACTGACATCTGCAGTTTGAAGACTGTCCCAGACTGTGGTATGTAGCTTCAGGGTGAAGGTTCTTTTGTTTTCTTCGATAGAGTGAGACTTTGGATATCTCGTAGGCCATGTCTACATGAATTGAAAATGTGCTATTGAATCATCTGTGGCACCGTAGAGGTTTCTAGAGTCCACATGCAGCCCAGCCAGAATGAAACTGCTTCTGCATGGCTCCACTCCACACTGTGGTATGATCTATGCGAGTGTTGCATCATGGGGTTGCTCAAGCTGTATGTAGCTGCTTCCAAGCAGCCAAGGTTGGAGCATTGACACAACCTGGGCAACCCACACCAAGGCTTCTCTCAAGTCACTAATGCAATGTACAGTACAGCTTAGCCACAAGAGTAAGGTTTCATAATGGCCAGCTACATTGCAGAGATAATGTGTGAATGCAGCCTCAGTTCACACACTGCTTTCTGAAACAGCAGACCCAACCTGAATATATTTTTTTATCTACCTGTGTGGGTGAGCCAACACTGGCAATCATTTATTGCCCAATGTATTAAACTCTCAGCGCCATCACACTGTAAATGGATGGAATCTAATGTAAATATGTTGCAGAGACATCTAATATCCTGTACTGGGGTTGCTAGAATGTTCTTAGTCAAGCTGCAGTGACGTGATGATACCTCCCTGCAAGAGAAGCTTAGGAGATAATTTCACATTGCCTCCAACTGCAGAGGCGAGTAGCCTTTGATGGCTCTCTCCTCCATGAATTGTCTAATCCTTTTTGAAAGCCATCTAGATTGGTGGCCATTCCTGCCTCCTGCGTGAGTGAGTTCCATAGTTTAAATAAGTGGTGCCCTGAATTTTCCAACATTCAGCTTCATTGGATTCCCATGAGTTCTGGTATTAGAAGGCAGGCGAACTTTTCTCTATCCACTTCCTTCATGCCGTATGTAATTTTATAAACTTCTGTCATGTCACTTCTTACTTGCCTGTTCTCTAAGCTAAAAAGTCTCAAACACGGCAACCTTTCCTCCTGGGAGAGTTTTGGTTTGGATGTATGAATCAGCCCTAAGACCTGTCCTTTTAAACTGAGCAGAATAGTGAAATCCACGGCTATAGAATGTGGTAGCCCTAACAGTAATCACAATACCAGCCACAAATAATAGTCGATGAAAGTCTGCCTATTCAGGTCCAGTGGCGATGATCGACACTGTAACCTGGAGGTGAGTTATCCTCACTGTGTTAAGCAGCATGGTGAAAAGCATTACACAAAGCACTTTGAGTTCAAAAGCTGAGGCCGAGCAAGGAAGCGAAATCGTATGGTGACAGATTGATTGAGGAAGTAGCATAATGTAGTGGAGTGCCTTCCGATTTTAATTCACACGATGCTGTTTATTACCCTCGGGGATAAGATGTACTATTTTAAATTCCTTTTAGCACTATTTATTTAAAACATTTGACTAGGAGATGACCTGCGTTTAAACAACTCATATAAATGTACCGTCCCAGGAGAGATCTGGGGTTTTATAGAAAGAGGAGACAAATCTCAACAATTTATGGAAATGATAAATATTACTCAGGCAGCAACTACCTCATTAGATGAGTAGGATTGGGGTAAAGAAACTCCTGGAGAGGTGCTAATAGCATTCATTGGGGATTAAGCTCCAGTAATATCAATGGAATTTACTAGTAAATGTTTTTAAGGACTGAGGTGTTAGTCTTCCAGCACAAGATGTGAAATGCACCTATCTCATGGGCTGAGAAGCTATTCTACATTCCAGGTGGCATATGGCAATCTGAATGATTTCTCTCAATAACTTTGTTTAAATCCTTGTGCAGATTCATTTTTTAAAAAAGAAACCCAAAGATGTTTTGCATCAGGTTGCAGCTGAAAACTGACACCGCACAACTACTCAAATGTTATTCATGCATTTATGTGAGCCCTGGAGCTCCCGCATTGGCATAGCCCTTTCACGTATGGTGAGAGCTGGTATAGTCAGGGCCGTCTTACCCATAGGCACTAGGGGTGCAGGGCACCCGGGCGCCGGGCTCTCAGGGGCGCCAGGTTGAGAGTCCAGGGCCCGAGAGTTGAGTCTGGGGAAGAGCCCGCCCATCGGTTGGAGCTCTGCGGCAGGCTCTTCTGCTGTGGGTGGCTCTGCACCGTGAGTTCAGGGGCGACCGAGCCAGCAAGATGCTGAGCCGGCCGGCCGGCTCCACCTTCCTGCGTGCCTGGGACTGGGCAACCTGGGAGGGAGGCCACTGGGTGGATCTTTGCACCCCGGCGCCGCACATGCTTAAGATAGCCCTGGATATAGTCATAAAGTAGTGCAGTGTCTACAAATAAGAAGTTGTGTACTGGGAAGTTCAACTGTCACCTTAACAGTGGGCAGTGAGGATGGCTGCTACCACTCACCTGGCACTCACATTGCTGCTGCTTACAGGCAGGTAGAATGGGAGGGAGCTGTGAGGTCAATGTGGTGCCCCTGCTGCTTCACCGACTGACCTCCCACTTCGCCCTTCCTCCTATATCTCCTGATAAGCAGCATTGACATGACTGTGTATGGCAGTCCCCTTCCATGCTGTCAGCTACCACTTAGTGGCCACCTCATTCAGCAGCCTTAGGTAAGGCTTCTGCTCCCTAGCTGCAGTATGTGATAATTATATGGGTACTACACTACAGGGTTGTTTGCTGGGAGTTCTTATTGGGTGTATATTTTTTCTGCTTTCATTAAGCCATTTCATTTCCCCTCTTTTTCTATTGCAACCTTAACAAATGTCCATGTATTAAATGGAAGCAAATATCTGGCACTTTTATTCTTCCCATTTAATTTACAGGCAAGGTCTTCATGCTAAGGCGATATGCTTATGCAGCTGGTATTTATGTTTTGTTTCTGACGTCAAAGGGCACAGTAAAGGGCAATATGAATGAGGAAATATAAGGGAGGTGAAGGCACTTTCGTGTGTTGTGGTTAAATCATTCTTATGTTGATCTACCACAAGAAACACATTTAACAATCCCAAGGCCAAGATTGTCTCTAATGCACTTTATATCTACTGTACCTTAGATATCTAAAATGGGAAATTAGAAGCACCTGAAAACCCCTGATATTCCAAAGGAACTGCCAAAAATGCTTTCAATTTTTATTTTATTTTATAGTTTAAACTCTAGGCTCCTTGCCCATTTTAATCCAGTTATTCTCAACTAAGTTGTTTCATTGGTTCAATTGGATTGCGGAACTCTCTGTTTTCGCAGCAAGATGTTTGACTCCTTGTTACCCAGAGAGATGCCACGTTATTTTAGCCAGGGAGAGTTTTCTTTTCATTAGCTCACAGGCAAGTTCTAATATGTGGCCAGAGTCTTCAGACTGAGAGAACTGGACTCAAATTCTTTGTTGTTGTTGTTGAGTCATAAATGCA
>NC_142591.1:32448100-32535600 GCF_965207765.1 Zootoca vivipara
GTGTATCTGGACAATCTCTCATCTGGAAGGGATAATTGTAAAAATATATATAAGAAAAGCTCAAATGAAAGAATCAGAGTATGTTCAACAGTGGCAATACCCAGAGAACTGGGTATGAAGTTAGGCATGAAGGCTGGTTCTCCTACAGCCTTGACTTCTGCATAGGACTTCACTGGAATTAGGGTTCATCCAGACTAATAACTGAGAGTTCTTCTGACCATGTGCAGAGAGCAATTCCTTTGCCACTCACCAAACCACAATCAATCAAAACGTTTTTATGTTCAGGGAATAGGGTGTCTGAGTCTAAAGGAGAAGTTTCTATGCTGTCTCGAGCTTCAACACCTGCTGTTTTTTATCTTCTTTCTCGATTATGTGCCAGGAGTGGTTCATAAATCTGTGTGCAGCTCCTGCCCACCTCCCAAAACCAGAGCAGGTAGCAGCTTCTCAATGAAGTACCTTCAGGTCTCAGACTGACTCCATCAGGTTGGTCAGAATAGGAACACATATAAAGGGTTTTCAGCTGAGCCCTGTTCGAGCAATGTGGCCTTCCTGAGCACTGGAGTCTTCATGTCCTGACTTTCTGCCTGCTCTATGGCTTTGCATTCTGCTTCCTTGCTGTCTGCAGCCCAGTCCTGACAAACTAGAAATTTGGGCTGGGTTCCCTGCTAATTTACTGGCAGTGTTCATTGGAGGTGAATATTTTACTTCCTTGATGGAACTAATCAAAGAAGCCACTTCTGATGGTCAACAAAGGAGATTCCTTCTTCTTTTTCTAAGGGTTTCCACTTTTTCTACTTCCACCCACTCAGCACTATTTAGATTCATATCCTGTCTGTGCTTAACAAGGACTAAGTTTCATTCAACTCAGTGGAACTTGACTCTGAGGAGGCATGTACAGAATTGCGCTCTGAATTATTTTCCTGATGAAAATGATATTTACCACTTTGTGAAAACGTTAAGGAAAATGATAGCGATGTACTCGGGAAGTTTCCCCTCCGATGTATCTCAGTCTCTCCGTCTGTATGGCAGATGGGAAGGGAGTAACACAGCATATGTCAAAAGTGACAAAACACTTTCTTGGGGGGGGGGGAATGGAACTCTATTAGGACATGGGAACTAATGTATATGTCAATCCATTTAGATTTAGCATCAGGAGATGCCCCCTCTCTTTTTTTACCCAAGTAAGATAAAATGAATTGCAAATACATTAACAATTGATCCATAAACCATTACTGAGTGCCAGTAAATTGCATGTGAACAGAATTAGTATCTCTTCGAATCCTCTGCTGGAGACAGAATCTCGGTGGTGAGCAAGGGAGATGCTTTCCCTCCTGAAAATCTAACGATCAGTTTTGCAATGTCACCAATTTTTTTCAATCATCCAAATACCACCAATTCAATTAAGCTCATAAACTTCCTACCCATAGTTCTCCAGGATAAGCAGCTCCATTTAAAAGTGAATGTGGACGAGCTTGTGCTGTCCATGTGAAATATTGTTCAATCAACAGCCAAAGTTTTACTTGTCAGTTTTGATATATCCGATAATAGCTGTAGGTTGTTTTGCAATGTCCAATGTTCTGTGAAGATGGGCTTTTCATATTTTTTATTGTTTTTTTCTGACAAAATGTTGCCTGGACTTTTGCAGTTTTGTGAAATGAAACAACAGTAAAAAAACAATATATAATTTAACCCTCATAGACCTAGCTGGACTGCAGATAAGCATCTTTCCCAGGCTTATAGCGAGTTTTTGGTAAGGATATAATGAGTTCCTGTTCATTGATCCCTTATAAGCATCCTCAGTGATTGAACATAAAACTCATGTGCAATAGGTACTGATTCATTTGTACCCCCTTTCAGTCTATTTTCATCAGCATAATCAGCATATGACACTGTCAAAATCCAATTCATATTTAAGCTTTGTGGACATTCAGAATTTTTTGCACATACTACGAACAGTATTTGTCTCTGCTTCCTGGCTCTGATGCTTCAGGAGAAAAAAAATAAAATCATACTCATGGATCTATATAAATGATGGGTTGTTGTTGTTGTTTTGCTTTTGGTTTGTAATTCAGGTACTTAGTAATTAGTAACAATCCAGCTTGTTTCTTTCCTTTCCTTTCCTCTCCTCCCTACTATCGTATTCTGTGCTGAAATGAATTGCAATTATACGCCGGACTATTTAATAAAGCATTTTGTTCTCCACTGTCATTCTGATATATATAAATCTGAGATTTTTAAGAAGGCAAATACATGTTTTATTTACTGATCAATCGTATTGCTAAAATAAAAATAATTTCTAGATACACAAATATCAACAGAATAAGTGTCCTGCTAAGTCAGCCGGCTGCCTAATTAGGATTATTGCTAGGGATGAGATTCAGGGACCTTGATCAGTGAATTAATGCTACACCTAGTTGGTGGGAAAAGTCCATTTAAATGATATGCTTCTGGTAGTCATAGAATCATAGAGTTGGAAGAGACCACAAGGGCCATCCAGTCCAACCCCCTGCCAAGCAGGAAGCCCCATCAAAGCATTATTGACATATGCCTGTCAAGCCTCTGCTTAAAGACCTCCAAAGAAGGAGACTCCACCACACTTCTTGGCAGCAAATTCCACTGCTGAACAGCTCTTACTGTCAGGAAGTTCTTCCTAATGTTTAGGTGGAAGCTTCTTTCTTGTAGTTTGAATCCTTTGCTCTGTGTCCGCTTCTCTGGAGCAGCAGAAAACAACCTTTCTCCCTCCTCTATATGACATCCTTATATATATTTGAACATGGCTATCATATCACCCCTTAACCTTCTCTTCTCCAGGCTAAACATACCCAGCTCCTTAAGCCATTCCTCATTAGGCACCGTCTTCAGCCTATTTGCATGGCTTAACAGGTGTGAACATACATTTACTGCTGTATGTTTGCATACATACCGGTCTGTTGCATACATTCGACCCCTCAGTCTGTTGTTCGATTTGCTTCAGTGCTCTTTTGTGGCAGCTGAAATGGCTCAAAAACACATATTGCTAAGGGTCAATTTCTCCCTTCCCCTCACAGAGCAAAATAGTTAGTCCAAGGAAACCTAACCTGGAACAAGACAATGGCATGGGAATAGGAGAATTTGAGCCTTAGTTCTTCACTCTGGTCCTGACCAAATCATGCGATGGGCCCCACTGTCCCCTCCCACGACTGCAATGGGCCCCATCGGGCCTTGACGCACCATGTGACATCATGTGTGCCCCACATTGGGATACCCACAGTGAAAATTTTGTGGGCTCCTTGCCCCTGCCCCCCAAGATGGCGCCTTTGCCTCACAGGGTTGCTGCGAGGATCAAATGGGGGCGGGGGAACCATGTCTGCCACCTTGAGCTCCATGGAGAAAAGATGGGATATAATTAATTAAATACAAATCCCCCCAAACGATGCTTTAATAACAGGATGGTTATTAAGGGAAGGAAGAAGGCTGTGTGGGAAACCCCTGATAATTTTCAAATCAAAATTCTAGAGAGGGAAAAACAATTCTCACTGTACTCCAAGAACTCTGTTTACCCTTCCATCCTTGATTAAAATCTAGATGGGATGGTGAAAGGAACAAAATAATGATGGGCAAGCATGGTAAAACCTCCTCTAAGTCCCTCCAATGGTGACTCGCTAGAAAGGGATGTTTTCACATCATATTTGGTATAGCAATGGGGAAATCTCTCAATTTCAGTTTCCCCTTGGTTCCTAATTTTCCCCAAACTTCACCAGCATTTTAGTGGAAATTTCTCCTCATGTAGTACATTCTGAGCGCATTTTTTCCCTAATATACATATTTTTGCACAAAAATATATGCTATTCTTATGAATATATGCATTTATATGCCCACTTCACCTCAGTATATGCATATACAGTCTTGCAAGATTTGAGAAATGTGAATTTTGAAGAATAGCTGAGTTTCGGCTTGTACTTTGTTTTAGAAAATGTTGATTAAGTAGGTTTGCCTTTAAAATGTGAACTGAATCAAATTCCTTCCCCGTCCCTAATTTGAATGCTCTCCCTAGAGAAGCTTGCCTGATGTCAGCTTTTCAGTACTAGGCAAGGACTTTTTTTAAAAAAAAAAAGTTACCCAGGCAAATTAGCTGGTTTTAATCGTTGTTTTATGGTTCAGTCTGGCTTTATTGCTTGAGGTTGATGTTGCTGTGTTTATTGCTTCAATTGTTGTATTTTGGTGCATGGTTTTATTCTTTCAATTCTATCTTGGCTTGGGAGCTCATGCTGAAGAGTGTCTAACAAATTTTCTAAATAAATACTCTTGCAAGCAGCTCCTTCTCATAGCTATTAAAGTAGATGGTGCAGTTTTTTAGCAAGCTCTGAAATATCTTGTACTCTATGCATGCTCCCTTTTACCTCTGGGTTCATTTGCTGCCCAGTATATTGTGGGTGCCTGAGGAATTAGTTCTTTGTCCATTCTGATATGTTCTGACCTGAGTCATATCAATTGGACTATTGTGTGCATTGGAATGAACAGCTGTGGTGCTTCTCCAAATTTTGGGATGCAAAAATGTGTTTTAAATGCTTTAAAACTGTGTACTTTGAGAGAAAATACAATGCATGTTTTGTGAATAAACACATTCAAGAATGAGTACCTAGATTTTGATGCTGATTGTTTCCTTTTAAAAGATATGTGCAGATTTGTGTTGAAATAGGATTGAAAAGATTTGGAATGAACATGTAGTTTTAGAGTCACTTGCTTGACATTGTACCATCTTTCTTCAATGACCACAGGAACTTCACTATGCAAGTTCCAACTCATATAGAATTGAAAGAGACCCCAGGGCTCATCTAGACCAAAGCCCTGCAATGCAGGAATCTCACTTGTAAGGACTCCATATGAGTGGACTTCCTGCTTCCACAGAGCCTTTGCGTACGACTAGGAGCTAACACTTTGGAGTCCACTGAATGAGAGCCATTGGGGTAGTTGAAGGAAGCTGATGCAGTGTTGCAGATGGGGATAAAAGCATGATTCCGTTCCCCAGGCAGACAACATTGCCCTGCATATGAATAACACATACGTAGTCACAACTTATAATCACACTCATTGGCTTTGATCAGGAGATGAACCTAGAGCACTCCAGATACTGAAAATATTAATTTCCCTCTGCAGAGTGGATAAGAACCAACTCATATTTTTGTTGATGTTGCAGTTGTTGTTTTATGAATCAGCGTTGCGTGTCGAGGTCACAGGACATCCCCCCAATAAATTACACATCACACATCAATTTAAGTTTAAGGTTTTTGGCATTATTTTGGCCACAACTTTATTTAAAATACAACCAAATGTGAGTGGTTGCTTAGGCATTGGTTCATCCATCTGTCCCCCACCCTGGGACAGATCTGACATCCCTAGCCGTCTAGGGAAGTCAGTAGGTAAACACCCCCTGAGAGAGGATGGAGCTGTGTGTCAGGCCCTTCACCTCTTCCCGAATGTTCCCCGAGGATCTTGCTTTTGCTCTTGCATGGCCCTAGCCCCTTGCGGGGGTACAGACGAGAGCCCGTCAAGCCCCAGGATTCTTTTAACGGAATACCTCTATAAGCAGCAACAATTTTGAGGGCCAGGCCTTCCTAACCCCTCCACCAACCAATTTTAACCAATGCCTAACCGCCAACCTTACAAGTTGTGATGATTTGCTACGCAGTAGGCAAAAACCAAATGGCAACAGCCAATCAGCCAAACGGACAAAATTCCTACCGGGCCCCTGCCCCAAATGCAGGTGACCCCATGACAGGCATAGCAATGTCAATCGCAATAGGCCCTTAAAGAGGGCGGACGGGCGGGCAGGAGATCCGTTGCCTTGGCAAAAGTGAAACCAGAAACTGCATTCCAGAGTTTTAACGGCTACGGCTGCCAATCATTAGCTTGCAACATGCCTCTCCTCCCCCCCCCAGCACAAAACTGCCCAATCACCTTGTGGCCATTTGACTAATCTGCCCAGCAACCCAGGGGATGTCCTGTTAACCCTTCCGCAACGTGTGGAGGATGCAAAATCTTTTCCGTTTTCCTTGCCAGTCCTATGGACTTTGATTGCTTATACAAACAAAACACCCAACAGGAACATAATAAATCGACTGAAGTAAATAACCAGTTTCCCCCCTTTTCCTTTTCTCTTCTTAAATGGACCAAACTTAACTTTTACTGAATCTATAATGACTCCTTTCCAGCTGCATTAAACTGTTCTGCTGTTTTCCTGTAAGTTGCTGTTAGCAAAGTCTCATCGGGTGATATAAAGGCTCATCACAACTCACCTTTTTGGCAAGCTTTTTTTCCATTGTAGGCTGGGATCGGCGGAGCATTTCCTGTCACCTCATGCAGAGATTATCAGCAGGTAGAACCAAGGATGGTCTACGTCGGGCAATATGGATGGGTCATATTCACATGCTTAGAATCAATTTAATTACCACAACAGAGGGTTGGAAACATCATTGTTTATGTCAGCTATTAATTAATATAATTTATTATTATTATTATTATTATTATTATTATTATTACCCTGCCCAAGGATTGGCCCAGATTGCTGAATGCATGGCTTTGGTTTGATGCCAGTTATGTACTTGAGCCACAGAGGACCGCTATCAGAGATGGTCCCAAATTGATCAGGTAGGGGGATATAAGGAATCTGGTGGTCCAAAAAATATCCTGGACCCGATTTATGAAGGGTCTAATGAATTAACTAATAGAGGACCTCTCCTGCTGTCTTGCTTAGGGCATTAGTATATCTGAGGTTGCCATCAGAATTAGGGCTTTTTATTGGGTGCCAAGTTACAAGTTTAATAGGTTACTTTCTTACTGGGGTTAACTTCTGTGATTTGGTTCCTCTGTTTTCATCCAAGTTCATGTGAAATAAATCAACAGTCTATTGCTTTCAACTACAAACGTTTTGCTAATGGCATTAGCTCTGTCTAAAACCACTTTTCAAATGGCCAGCGTATGTTGCTGGAGAATAAAGGAGAGCTGGGTGAGTGAAACGTGAGCAGGCGTTGTCAACATGGATTTTTAAAATCTAGGCTAGTCCATGTGCTGCTCTCCAGAGCTTATTGGACTCCAACTCCCACCAACCCCAGTCAGAATGGCCAATAACTAGGGAGATTGGGAGTTGTAGTCCAACAACATCTGGATGAAACAATATTATGCTTCAAGCAGTCAGAAGTGGACAGTTTATCTAGTCATGGCATTATCTCTATTTTAGACATAGACGCTGCTATCTCAGATACTTCTATACATGTGCAGAGCTTTCTCTGAGCCTGATCAGAACAATGTAAGATGATGACATCCAGGTTGCTTAGCTTGATGAGCCTCAAATGAGTGAGAAAGGAATTTGGGAGTCAGCCCACAAAGAAGGCTAAACTGTTATTGGGGGGGCGGGCGGGCGGGGAACACATTTGTTTCCCTTGAATGTAAAATATCCTTGCTGCAGCAATCTTACAGAGCCATTGCATTATGTCACGAACTCCCATTAAAATTTACCACTAGTTTTATAGTATTTGTGCCACTGGAATCTAAGGGCACTAAAACATAGCCACTCATTTATGATATTAAGTTAATTTCATGAAAAGTGGCCTTAAATAATCCTGCTTCATCCAATCTCTTTTCTTTATCAAATTCAGCACAGATTATTAGGCACAGAAATTACATGAAATTACTATTGCAGTGGGGATGTACAATGCCATGTAAAACACTAATTAGAATTAAACATGCATACCATAGGGGTGTGCATACATTTTGTGTGAAATTATCTGTGGGCCTTTAACTCTATTAAGTGGATGTAGACAACACAATGACTCATTCTACCCTCTGACCAAATCAGCATTAGAGTGAATTAAACTTAACTTACCAACTCTCAAAGAAAAATCGGAACGGATGTTTAATGTGAAATAATGTCATGGACACATTGGAGATACCTTCCACAGTGTGGCAGATACCCTGTTAAATTATCCGTGGTATTAGGGATCTTGCAGGTCATTGAGTATCCCAATTTAATTTGGCAAGTACAGGACATTTCTAATAATTAATACTGTAATAACACTTAATGATCTGCACTCATGCAATCTGAAAAAACCAGCTAGTAGTGCAGTTTTTAGTAGCTGCACAAACAGCTAGTTTGGAATTTGTCAAACGCTGCTAATTTAGCATCACATCGTATGGCTGGGTAGGAGGAGACCTTGCCCGTGGGGCTGCTGCTGCCCCCAACAGTGGTGACCCTGCTAAGCATGACACGGCGAAAGCAAAGCGTGTTATCTCAAGGGAAGTATTGGCTTATTCTGAAATGGAAGTGGAAATGGTCCTGGGATAGATGTGCCTGTTTCTCTACCCACATGATCATCACTCTTCCTCCTGGCCATAGCAGTGTAAGGAAGTGGTTCCCATGATGCTCTGGGGTAACATATGAAGAGTAATTCAACCAGTGCTAAAAAACCCAACTCTGCATTCTTAGAATATGAAATATTCGTGAAAATGTACTGGAAACGCATTCGAAAATGAAGCGGCAATGATTCCCAAATCACTAGCTGTCTTATCCCTAGAAAACAGGATGCAAAGTTTTCTGCTGATTTGGGCCTATGAATTCTCAGTATGTCTATGCAACTTTCAGTGCAACCATGTTTTCCTGTCACTTGACAAGCTCCTATGTAGCCCTTAAAAAAGAAATATGTAACATGTTTTTAAATTAGATAAATTTTATTATAAAAACATAAACTTCCAAAAAGAAAACCACATTTTAACTGCAAATCACATTTTTTTTTGTTTTCTTTTTAGCATAGTACAGTAACATTCGCAGTTGATGAGAATTCATAGGCCAAAATCAGCAGAAAACCTTGCATCCTGTTTTCTTATTCCAAGACAACTTCATTGCCATCATGTTTTGGTTAATACACAGCATATTATTATCATTGTGGTTCTATTAATTTGTCTGCGTCTGATGAAGTGTGGAAAGGAAACACTTCCTCTTATTTGAATTGTACTTCTAGCAACATCTAGAGAGCCGAATGTTCCCACTCTTAAATTAGGTAACAAGATAGTTAATTGCCACCAGTTTGAAAGAAAATGTTGCATCCAGTGTGGTACAGTGGCTAGAATACTAGAATAAGACCTGGGACACCAAGGTTCAAATCTACTCTCAGTTGTAAATCTTACTGGGTGACCTTTGGCCAGTCGAAGTCTCTCAGACTAAACTACCTCATAGGGCTGTTGTGATTCTAAAAACAGGGAAGTGCAGAATCATGTATGCAACCTTTAGCTCCTTGGAGGAAAATGTGGGATACAAATGTAATGAATAATAATAATAATAATAATAATAATAATAATAATAATAAACCTGTAGAAATAAGGGCAAACAATATCATCTAATGATCTGTGCTTCAAAGTCATCTGAGCAACCTGTTAAGGTAAGTTTGGCGTGACTTTTTAAAAATATTTTTTTTATTTGTTTTTATCATTACAAGTTTAGATTCAAACAATTTGTACAATCATTTTATGAGATTCTCTGAATCTCGTGGACTCCCCCCTTCCCCTAAATGGATCCTTGAAACAAAATTTAAAGCTACATATCAATACGTCCTCCACAATTTTCATTTTTCCAAACTATCCATTACTTTACAAGTGTTTCTTAGGGTCCAGTTATGGTTTTAATTTGCTTACAATGGTCTCCCAAGTAAATCATAAATTTTCCCCATTCTTTTTTAAAAGTCCTTGTCTTCTTGATTCCTGAGTCTTCTCGTTAGTTGTTTGGTGTGACTTTTTAAAACACCTGGAGATAAAATTCACTGGCAAAAAAAGGGTGGGGGGCAACATCATGCCAACAGATGTATTGGGACTCCTCTCCCCACACCTTCTGCAGTTGTCCATGCCCCCATGTTCCCTGGACAGACAGGAGAGTCATAGGTAGGGGGTCAGGGGCAAGAGGTGAAAGAAATGAAGGGGAAGACCTGTTGTGCCACTCAATCTTACCCCAAGGATAAGACACTGAAGATGAGAAGACACTAGCCTGGGAATCAAGCAGTAATATTTTGAGGCTATGGTACCAAAAGATGCACTGGTGGCCACAGTTGGCAAAGATGAAACTTTGTTTGTCAGAGGACTTGGTGTCTTCAGGCTAGCCGACTCTAGACAAGATGGGCATGGGTCAAAACATGCCCCCAAGAGGTTTCTGCATCACTGGGCAGTGCTGATTGAGCCCAGTCTAAATAAAGAGTATCACAGGACCGAGTCTTCTTATATCCTTGAACTCTGGCAATGTATTCAGACTAATGACCTGAACCGCACACAAGTGATCTTATCTGCGATGCAGGTGGCAAACTAATCAGAGTAAGCAGAAGACTACCCCTGATTCACAAGGGAGTTCGCCACCCGAAAGAGTTCTACAGCAGAAGCACTTTGCATATGTTTTCATAAAAAGGGAAGGGATGCTTTGTGTAGTAATCAATCACCTTCGGGTAATGTAGGCAACAACTCCAACCTTCTTTCCTTCCTACTTAATCTGCTACAGGCTCTTTATATACTTAGGGAGACCTCTCTGTCAATGATACTGTGGTTTTGGTTAACCAAACAGATAGATGGGTTGGTGTCAAGGTCAGGCAGCTTTTGAGAGACATAAAGGAGTGAAAGAAAACTTGATTACCCATAGATTTTTTTCTTCTTCATACATTGCTGTGCTAATTCACTTAGAGCTGATTTACATATGCATGTAAATCACTCAATAGCTTATCACTCGATGACTTGTCACACAGCGGCTGGCAGCTGTACATGCGGACTGCTTTCTACCAAACAGCTTTGATTGAAGTGGTATCAGGTAGTATGGGAGCTCTGTGTAGCGTGGCATCAATGGCAGGGCTTTCTTCCAGTTATACAGGTCATCTGTGGAGGTTCAAGTCATCCAATGAACTCACCCCATGACACTGAGTCATTTTAAGACCAAAACCTCATACAAAACTGAAAAGCCTGTCATACCATGTTTGTTAACACCCTAATTCTAAGCACATTTACTCAAAGGTAATTCTGCCTGGTTTCAGTGGGACTTCCTTTCAAGCAATTGCATTTCGGACCGCAGCCTGGATAATCTTAACAAAATGCTCAGCTCTTCTTCCAAGTGTCACCCCACTTGTCACTGAGATAACTAGCTCACCTTAGGCAGCAAGGCATTGCAGAAAATTTGTTATCATATTCATTCGTCCCTCCTCCTCCCATGCAAGAGAATCCCTAAAATAGCCCGGGAATGAATTTCTGGCAAGCCCCAGACTGCTCCTCTCTTTGAAATTCATAGGTTTAGCGGCATCGTGTCAGATCATTTTTCATAACCCTTGTTTCCTTGTCAGCATGTCATAGCCAGTAAAGAGCTGCTAGATTAGTACAAATATATAAATCTTTTCTCAGCTTCCACTTCACTGCTGTTTAATGCTTCTTTACTCAACCACTGTGCTTTTACCAGCTCAAAATACCTTCTGTTTGTAGAAACACATATTTATTATTATTATTATTGGGGAGTTTGTAAGATTTCCCTCAGCACATGCTGACAGGCTACATACCACTTTGTCATCTATCATTGTTCAAAAGATCTGTCAAGCCGCAAAACAATTTCAATAATAAATAAAAAAATTCTGCATGGAATTACTTTGAAGGAGAAGTAACAGGCTCTGTACTCTTTGACGTCTTTCTATTTATTTATATTCTGCCCCCCCTTTCTTTAAATTTTGGCTGTGGAAGGTACTTAATGTACCAAAAACAATTTGTACAAGCATTATTTTACCAATTGAAAGTGTGTACGCCTTGCTGGGGTCTTCTTTATCTAACTGTTGCTAATACATTTTCATGCTGAGCTCTTATGGCTTCATTTTACAGTTGAGGAGATCACCCACTCCATGCTGTGTTAGAAATGGGACCCTCGTCACTAGAGTCTAGAGAGGGCACTTAACATGTGAACAACAAACGAGAAAGAAAAAGTTACTGCTTTAAAGGCTCTATATCCCTTTATATTCTTTGTTGAAAACTTAGCCTCTTTTTCAATCCTTCTCATCACACAGTATAAGCAGGGCAAACCTGTAAATCAAAAAGAATTTGCCTGATCAAGATGAGATGGGTATATATATATTAAAAATAACTATAATGATTCATTTCAATAGTCTTAGTGTTAGGACAATTGAGGGTCCCTCAATTATCTCTAACATATTGTTCTTCAAATTTTTTGACATCTGTCTCTGATTAACATGTTTTCCCTTCTAATTTAGCAAATCAAGAAGAATTATGACTCCACACAGGGCTGTTACTGAGGGTGAGAGAGATGGTTTTTAAATCGTGGGATTCAAAAGCTACCACTCCATAGCACAAGTATTATCGGGAAATTCCCATCAAAATGAATATGCCTTGTGCACAGGTAAGGGATCTTAATGACTGCAACTATATAAAGCATCACTACTAAATAAAAAAGTGAAACTAATAATGATGTGGCTGTGCTTCTGTTGATCATTGTTGGGTAAAGTTTGGGGAAGGAATTAGGTTCAGTGTTCATTTTAGGACAAAGCTCCTCAATTGACAGCTCATAATAAAATATGCAAACTGAAA
Source organism: Zootoca vivipara (assembly GCF_965207765.1). NCBI lineage: Eukaryota > Metazoa > Chordata > Lepidosauria > Squamata > Lacertidae > Zootoca > Zootoca vivipara. Next base: position 32,460,680 of record NC_142591.1, read on the forward strand.
TGCATGAATTCTGAAATGCATGAATTCCTGAATTTTGTGATGCAGTTTTACAGCTAAAGAATTTTAGCTGTACAAAAAAATGCATACACCAGGGCAAAGCATGCCTTAAAAATGTGTACATTAGTGAAAAATAACATACCACACTGTGTTGTGTTAGGGAAAAGTTATTGCAAAATGTGTACCTCTGGAGAAATTCAAACCAAAATGCTGATGAACTTTCATGGAAACTTTAAAAAACCCAAAACAACAACAACAACAACAACAACAACAACAACAACAACAACACCTGACATGGAATTGTGAAGAACGAGCCTTAAGACAAGAAACCGAGGGAAATAAAAATGGATAAAGTCATCCATCCAGCTCAAACCAGTTGCTATAGGATATTTGCATTTAAGGACCTGGACAGTCCATAATGTATAATCAATCTGACTACATAGATTTTAAAAGGCTTAGGATGTCAACTCATAGTCTCTGGGAGGACATCTCAGGGAACAGAAGTCTCCTGTGGACTGGTAGCGGCTGCCCGGCTCGCAGAGATCTAACCAATGGTTGCGGTAGGCCTTGGATTTTAGTGGACATACGGTATGTCCAGAATAAAGGAGGGAGGGCAGAGTAGCTATTTCCTTTCCCACAGAAATAAATAATAAGGGGAAGGAATGAAAAACTGATGGTGCAGGGGTGGCAGATAAAATAGGTTTAAAAGTGCCTACCACCTTGATGGTACAGTTATTCCACCACCCATTCTCTCCCGCCCCCTCCGGACCTCCATAAAATTGCTCTGTTATCGTTCTCCATTGAACAAAGTGGCTTTTGCTCCAGATCTTAAGTATTCCAGCATAACTAGTTTCTGGATATGAGCCCTCTTAAGTCAACAGTAGTATTCCAGCTGGAATGTTTTGTGGACTGTGACTACGATTCTTATATACAAATTTAAAAGCAGAGCATTTCTACTTTTCCTTTGATTTCTCGTGTTCCTCTCTGTAAAAAAAAAAAAAAAATCAGACGCTGAGACCCGCATTTAGGAGAACCAGCTGGGGCAATAATTGCTTTGAAATTATGTTCTGGACAGCTGAAAAGGAAGGATCAGCATCAGAGCCTCTTGTTTTCCACCCTGTCAGTTTTTTGCCCAGCTATGGATTTGTTGTCCTCCGCTCCTGATGATTCCACTGACACCCCTGTCAGAAAATGAATTTTTCACTCTGCACTTGATTGAGTCCATTCATAGGGCGTAACTCTGTTGAAAAGTGTCACTCTCAAGCTCACTCGTTCATAGGGTTGGTTCCCCCCCCCCAAGTTCTGTCCCTCTTGTCTACTCATTATTCATCATATTGTATTTTTGGCCTTTGATAAATACTTTCATGAAGGGCTTCATACTTTCAATTTTTTTGTTTTTTGTTTTTTAAAAATTACTCTGATTTAGGATTTGGAAGGAATTTGCATACCCCCCCACCTCACCCTTTCCCTTTCTGATGATTTATGTCGAATATTCATCATTCTATGTGCAAGTAAGTAGCCACTGGATATTAAAATGCAGTTTTATTCTGCTAACAAATATTTGTTATCTTGCAGTGTTTGACAACTGACATGCAATGACATTTCATTATTTCTCGCATTTAGGCACCCTCTAAGGCTTTGCATATTTTCCCTCCATTTTCTCCTCAAAACAATCCTGTGAGGTAGGTTAGGCTGGGAGGTTGTGGCTGGCCCAAGGGTGCTCCGTGAACTTAAATGGGGGTTTGATCCTGTGTCTTCTCAGTCCCAGCCTGACTCTTTAATTACTATGTCACACTGATTCTCTCATCACACTGGCTCATTAAGCATTGGTATATCACCACGGGGCCCATCATTCTACCTTCAGGGAAAACTTCCCACAACAACATGTCTCCTGTGGAACTCCTGGATGTTGGCCTTTCAGTCCTGGAACACACTAAACATCCCCTGTGTTTTCACACTGCAAAGGAAAATTGCTGGTAGCAAGCTGTCTTTTCAGGAAGTTTGTCTGCTGTTCCTCATCATGTTGTTGAGGAACTCCTGATAAATTTGTATGCAGTTTCACCTTTGACAGTGTTTGATAGTCGACACGCAATGGTAAATTGAAACTGATGGCATTTGATCCATAATAGGCCATTTGCAATGTGTATCGATATCTGCTGCTCATGAGCAGGGCCGGCCCTAAGACAAGGCTGGGTGGCGCAATGCGCCAGGGCACCGGGCCACCAGGGGGCGCCGCGTTGTGCCCGCCAGACAGCCATGCTGGGAAACCGGGTGTGTGTGTGTGGCACTGGAGGGATCTTTGCAGCACGGTGCCAGGGCGCCAGATATGCTTAAGATGGCCCTGCTCATGAGTTTTCATCTCTGAAGCCATTCAGGCCAATGAAGATTATGTCAACATAGCTAGCAGCAAGGAGTTTGCAGGACAGTTACAGGATAAAGTAGATTGACTTCATTGTGGCTTGGATGCCACTATCATGGCAGGTCCAGTTCAGGTGTCCAATGGCATCTGGCCCAGTATTACGGAATCGCTTCCAGTTGACATGATGTGGACATGCTAATTTTCAATCAATCAATTAATCCTCTTTTACCTTCATCTCAAGGTGAGTTACCATAAAAACATTACAAAAAGCAACCAAATGTAGGCTTAAACAAAATATTAAGTGAACATTTAAGGCAGATGCATTTTCATCCAGCTGGAAGTGCCTATTGAAACAAATATGTCTTCCAAACTGTTTCCAGAAATACAGATAGTGGACATCTGTCATATTTTGACAATGATGCTGTTTCATAAAGCAACGGCAGCCAGGCTGAAAGCTTGCTGCAAGTTATTGTGGAGTGGGGTTCTGATGTTTTGGGGAATGGATGGGGAAACTTGACTGCAAACTGCAGGACACAGTGACCTACTGGGAATATGTGGACTCTCACATAACCTAGTCCTGAGCTACATAGGGCCTAATATGTTAGTTTCAAAACTTTGAACTTGGCCCAGTAGCAGGTTGCCAGACAATGCTAACCCCTCAGACAAGGTATTATTGTATACTGGTTGTATTTTGCCTCTACAAGCAATGAAGCTGTTGCTTTCTGCACCAGCATCACCCTCCAGACCAACCTTAAGATTATCCCCCAATAGAATGCATAGCATTAACCCATCCCTCAAGTTACCAGGTAGTAATGCTTTCAGCCATGTGGTCCCCTGGTCCCCTGCCCTTTCTGGCTGATTAAAGCTAGCCAAAGTGGAATGACTGAGTGGGTCCAGAGTATTGGGGAAATATTGAGTGATGGGATGATGCCTGCCACCCTCAAAGAGGTGGTAATGTGTGCTCATTGATGTACCCAATGATGTGCAATTAAATACCAACCACTCATACCCCTTTTGGGCACGAGGTGGTAGAGAAAGTTGTAACGGAACAAGTGTTGCTAGAGAACAATAGTCATCTGGATCCACTTAAATGTGAGTTTAGGCCTGGTTTGGGGACTGAATCATCCTTCATCATCCCAATGGTGACTTTTGGGGGGGGGGAGAGGAGGAGAAGGACTGTGACTCCATGACTCTTGATACCACTGGCAAGGGTGGTATCATACCTCCAGGACAGATTGTTCAGCTTGGGTACTAGTAGCTCTAGCCTGAAGCATTTGAATTTCAAATGTTGGGATGAAAATTTCATTTGAAGTAGCTATTGTGGGTAGTTCCTTTGACATTTTCTGTCGCTTGAAAGTCAAATGGATAAAATGGAACACTTGCCAAATTCTGAATATTTGGAAATATTTCTCTCTGAAAGTCAATGCATACCGATTTTTTGGGTGGGTGGATGAACCAAGATCCAAAACTGTGGTACAACCGCTGCAGCTTGAACTACTGGTGACAAATAAAGGTTGGTGTGAAGTCTTTGGGTTTGAAGGATGTGCCTTTGTGCTCAGGGAGACTGTTTTATAAGGAGCTCTGTTAAGGAGAGACCAAGAAAAGAGGAGGCAGAGCACAGCAAGAGTGGGAACCCTTGCTCCCTCCTGCAAGGCTTCTGGGGCCACATGCAGAGGAAAAGTGAGCAGACAAATATCTGCACATTTTACCGTAGTGCAATAATGTGCTTTATTCAGACACTCAGAAACCCCCCTCTATCCTTCATTCAGGCAAGCAAGAAGCTGTGTATGGTAGTCAACTAAATTTTACTCAGGGCAACCCTATAAAAATCAATGGACCTAACATAGTTATGACCATTAACTTAAATGCATATTGCATTTAAATGCATGGATTATTATTTGCTTTGCTCTCCTCCTTCACAAACCTTAAAGAACCTTCTTCAAAAAGCCACCCCAACCACTTTCACCTTGACACAGTGTTTTAGACTGTTCAATGCACGATTAACTTGGGTGTCTTTACAACAGCCCTGTAGGGTAGGCTGTTGCTGCTGCTGCTGTTGATGATGGTATTTAAAACATGGGATTTCATACTGAAAAAACAGGCAAGAAATGACCATACAACATGATATAATAAAGAGAGAAAGGAAACTAACTGGTTATAGTCCATCACCTTCTGATATTGACTCATGCAGGCTGAGAAGGAGAGGCGTGGCTATCAAGTAAGTTCATGGCCGAGGTGAGATTCAAACAGGGACCTCCTGATTAGTAGTTGAGTCTCTCAGCTAAAAGGCTAACACTGGCTTTCAATTGTGTCTAGATGGTGGCGTTTCTTGGCTTTTCAAGCTCCCATTTATATTTTTGAACATGACATTGCTGTTTCCCCTCTGTGCATGTACTGGCGTTGTAAGGGCTATAGATACTGAATTAGGACTATATTTTGTACATAATATTTTTGCTTTAATTTTCACTGCCTTCTTCACTGGCATTTATAATTTGGGCACCTTTTTACTATCTAAATAATCAATATTTTGTCCATATTCAGAATACCCCCCCCCCAATGAAGTATTCCATATTCAAGAAAATGTCATTATCTGGGAAACTCTTTTTCCTTTAATTTATTTAATGTCCTGTTTTGTTTTTCAGTTTCAGCAGGCAATTCTTCTCCCTGCCCCCCCAGCTCATTATAACTTTAAAAACAATCAAATGTAATTACCTTTTTACTGACATGGTAAAAAAGGAGAGAAAATAAATAGCATAACAAGCAGTTATATGCTTCTCTCAGAGGTGTTGCCTTCTTTGAAATTAGCAAAACAAGATCCCAAGAAGGAATATTATGAGAGAGAGAGAGAGAGAGAGAGAGAGAGAACGAGTAATGGCAGAAATGCAGGAGAATATATCAACACAAAGCAATACAAGAGGAGTTGATTATATTGAATGGTAAAAGGAGGTATAACTCTTCTAACAAATCATTGCATTTTTACCTTCACTTTTCTTACGGAAAAAGCTTCTGCTGCCAAAGGCTTCGTATAATGCTTTGCTGCAGTGTTAAAAGTCTTAATTAGAAAAAAATTGGAACGGCTGCAAATCATTCCACCTCAGCAGCTAAGCGAAAGGAACTTTACAGTTGAGGCTGCAGAAGTGGAAAAGTCTCTAGTTAAATGGTTAACTGCACAGAGCCAGCACCTGAGGAAGGAAATAGGAAGAAGGGAAGAGACTTTTTGTGGAACAGCAACACCCCAACTCCTTCAGCTCAATTCAAGCACCCTGAGGAAAACAGTTACACTACCTTCCAGCACCTCTCTGACGATTTCTCTACAGAGATTCACAAAATGAAACACAAAGACCACACGCCACAATCAAATAGGTGTCTGAGATAGCAGTAGATGCTAACAAAATAGGTACCATATGCAAATATTTGATATTGGCAGTACTTTGTAGAAATTTATGAACTAAAACCAACACAGAGGCCACATAAACTGATGAAATATTATTCTGGGATATCTGTTTATCTATCTTACTGTGATTAGCCAAGCAGAGCTTTTTATTATTATTATTTATGTGGCAAAATATTTTGGCTTGTGTCATCATCAGCATCTCTGAAAATAAAATAAAATGAGACTCTTTCTAAGGTGGCAGTAGCGCTGTTTTGAGGTTGGAATGCTCAGAAGTCCTTCATAAATATAATGCATTTTAAAATTACAAATTAATGCATGTTACAAGATAGTTGCCATATGCAAAAATTTGATATTTAACCATATTTTCAGTTTGACAGATGTCCTTTGGATAGATTTCTATTTTCCTCTTTGCTGTGGTTACATATTTTTGCTGAATTAAAAGAAGAAGAAGAGTGAAGCAAGTTTGATGTCGGTGTTTTGAGAACATTTTCTCCCTGAAGTTCACTGAGGAGCACATTCAGTAAACTCTTGCATGGGGTGGGGGAATAGATTTTTGTAATGTGGTTATTCAACTTATATTTGCTATCCAGCAATTTCGTTTTTATGCTTAGCAAATCATGATTTGGTCAATCTTCATCATAAGGTGTGTAGAGAGCAGTACTCACTGCTGGAATCTAAAGCACAACCTCTGGTCAATTTTGGAAGAATTATGGTCACCTTTGCTCATATTTCAATGCAAGTGATGAATTTAAGTGTACAGTTTAGTACTTCTGTGATATAATGGCTGCATCCATTTAAAAAACAAACAAAAACAAAGCACAGTCAAGCATGTTCATGATATTCAAGCAAATGATCTCCAGCCATGCATTTAGAATGTCTTCTCAGAATGGGATAACAGAAAACATCTTTTTCTTTCTTTGTGAGCAGAGATTGTGAAAGAGATGTTCCTTCCCCCAAAACAGAAGATCATAGGGAAAATAGATTGGAAAGAAATGACTGACCTATGTGGACAGCTAAATGTATGTATTAGAAATCAAAGATGCAATTAGAAATCTCGAGCATTATGTCTCTCTTTTGGCAATTTATTTATTTTTTGTCTGCGCCAAGTGTCTGGAGCAAAAGGGGTAAACGAGTATGATTTTTAATCCTCAATTGGAAAGCAAATGCACATAAATGCATGGATTTGAATGTTTAAAAGCAGATTCAGCAACAAACATTTTTTGGAGGTTTCAACTACTATACCCAAGAAATACATGCTCAAAGATATTTATGAAAGATGGAAAGGAGAATATCTATCTACACAGATATCATACGGGTGCTGCCAAAATATTGTGGGTACTCATAATAACTTGATCCATCTGTTATCCAAAAAAGCACAGTTCAGGTGTTTGGTACATGAGGAAATTACTTGGAAAATGATTGTTTGGAAATGGCCCAAGGATCGTCTCATTAGAATTCAGCCCTGCTGCCATAACACAAAGGAGGAAGGGGGAGAGAAACCCACCACTACCCTCCTACTGAAATGGATGACAAGTGTGAGAGTTATCAGTTTTGTCACTTTGAAGGAAATGCGGAAAACAAAGGACCACAGCTAAGCAACAAGGTGCAGAAGGACAAACTCAACAGCCTTTAACAGCTTCCCTTGAATATGTTTAGCTTACTATTTATTACAGCCAAGCACACAAACAACAGACTGCACAGCAATGCAAGTGAAACAATTCAAAGCCTTTTGGGGGGCAAGTAGCCCTTGAATAAATGTTGTTGGATATATTAAAAAATCCTCTTATTATTTCTCCCCTGAATGCTACAATTATCTCCACTGACTTAGGGGCAGCCTCCTTTTCTCTGACCTTTTACAGTGGCAGAGATTTGACAGGCAGAAATTCAGCAGGTGCAGCTTTCCTCAACTTTGCATCTAGTGTTTTTAATTTCTTTTTTTCTTTTAATTTCTTTTTCACTTTCCATTATTTTATTGTCTTGTTTTATGTTTTTATATTTTGGTAAACTGTTGTGATTTATTTTAATGATGCAACGGTATATAAATTTTTTAATAAATAAATAGTGGAATAATGGCTCACAAGTTGAATCTCTCTCTCTCTATGATGAAACTGTTAAGGTCACAAGAGTGTCAGGAATAATTCGCCCCAGTGCTTGCTTTTAGTTTTTTAGTTTTTAGCTTTTAATCTCTGGAACGAGGACAAAATATCCTCTAAGAATCTATTTGTATTTTAAATAAAATGGGATAAAAGGCCACGTTCATGTTGTGGATACAGAAAGGGAAATTATTATGGCAGAGAAAGGAACTGGCTTAAACTTTGAACTTAGGAAACTGTGCTATGCACACAAATACTGGCCACAGCTGCACCATACATTTAAAGCACTATAATACCACTTTAATTGGTTTCCCCAGAGAATTCTGGGAACTGTAGTTTGTTAAGGGTGCTGAGAGCTGTTTGGCGACTCCTATTCCCACTATAGAGTTACAGTTCCCAGAATTCCATGGGAAGAGAGATTGGTTGTTAAACCACTTTGGGACTACTGTATATGATAGATGTGCTTACCTTGAATGTCTGGAATGGGTGTTTAAAGGCCACCTGCTGCTACATGAATGCTACTATCAACCTCAGATGCCCTCTAAGTGTGATTGTAGCAGGTGAAGAATGTTTCAGGAAGGGACTGTTCTTTATTTAGGGCAAGAAATCCAGAACTGAAACTCAGCATGTAACTTTATAAGAACTGTAACTTTAAGGACTTGGGCTTGCACATGCTTTTGCCCTCCTCCCTCCTGTGCCTTTCTCCTCGTGTGCTGTGTCTTTTTAGATTGCGAGCCTGAGCCCTGTGGGCTGGCAGGCACCATATTCAAGCTGATATTCTGGTAAGTTGCTCCGAGATTCTTTTTGGCTAATGACCAGGCAGGGTAGGAGTGCTGTAAAATAAATAATGCTTAGCCATTGAATCGTATCCAAAGGACACTGTATCTTCAACTTCCTGCTCCAGATAATGGGTTTGTAATGTGAATTTTTACTGCCTGCAATGCTCCTTTTTACAATGGGTTTTCCAGAAGCTGCTGTTCCCATTATAATTGACAATGGGATATATTTTGAGATGATCATCCTGCTTTTCTGAATGTGCCGTCAGCATCAACCCAACCAGGCTAGAGGTAATCCTTGCTGAAGGCGCATGCAAGCTCTTTTTAACTGCCCTTCCTTCCCTGACAGCTGCATCTAACCCAACCTTTGTATCCCTGTTTCTTAGTTGCCAGAGACCTCCCAATCACAGTCCAAGTCCAGCATCCAGTACATGCACTTCTGCTGGCAAGTCACTTGATCATTTACTGTCATTTACATACCCTCCAATATGAAGCGGACCCAAACTGGGAAGCCAACCTCCAGGGCAGCGTTCCTGTGTGAGTCTCATGACCTGTGCAAAATTGCACACACACACCAAAAAAAGTGCTTTGGGGGGCACGGCACCCCAAAATGTGCATTTTGGGGTGCTGCGCAAGATCATTGCTCCCCAAAAATGCTTTTGGGAGGGGCAAGAATGTGGCCCCAAACCACATAAGATGTCACATTTCCCCCCAGAACATTTAGATTCCACTTCCATTTGGGGAGGAGTGCTGGAAGGGGTCAAAGACTGTGGGATGTGCACTCCAGAAAAATCACCTGTTGCCGTATAAAACAGCAGCCTCTCACCATCTGCTGTGTGTGATGGAGCTGATGACATCTCCTCTTCTTTTCTATGGTCAATCAGGGATCATTATGTTGGGACTTGAGGTACAGGTCGAACAGGTGCTTTGGTGCCAAGTGCTGCAGAGTAAAAGATCTAGCTCTCTTCTGCAATTCAATTGTTCTTGTCTTGAACATTATTTCTCCTTCAGTGTATGGAGTTGCGTAGGTAGTACATCCCTGCCTGTCTGCCACTCACACCGTGTATCATTTATCCATTTCTAAGATTTGCTCTTCAAATATTTTTATTCTACTTTTCCAGTAAGCATGCCAGAGGCAACTAACAGCAAACAAATAGAAATATTTTAAAAAACAAACCACCAGTAAATATGCTGCAGTTTCCAAGGGGCAGTGTGAGAATGTGTATGTGTTGACTCTTCCTTCCTTCCTTCCTTCCTTCCTTCCTTCCTTCCTTCCTTCCTTCCTTCCTTCCTTCCTTCTTTTTTCCCAGCACCCCAACCCCCAATAGGAGCAGCTCATCAGCAGCAGTCCAAATATGATTCACAATCTGGAGGGGTCTATCTGTAAGAATGGGATCCAAAGAGCAAGGAGGCGTTGAACTTTTGAAATACAGTAGCAACTGCTTTGCCACAAAGCAAGCCGCCTTTGAAAATAATGGGACTTTCCAAAGTAGTTTGTAATGTAGCATGAGCTGTTGAAAGGAGGGTGTGTGTGTGTGTGTGTGTGTGTGTGTGTGTGTGTGTGTGTGTGGTGTAAAAATCACAGTGGGAATGACAGACAACTGTGGGTTTCTGGTTTTGGATAGTGATCAGGAGCTAGGAATAGCTTTTTTCTTTTTAAACCTAAATTATTTTTTTACAGTGGTACCTCTGTTTACAAACACAATTGGTTCCAGAAGTCTCTACTTAACCTGAAGCATACTTAACCTGAAGAGAACTTTCCCATTGAAAGTAATGGAAAGTGGATTAATCTGTTTCAGACGATCCGTGGAGCACTTTAAACTGAAGTGCACTTAACCTGAAGCGAACTTTCCCACTGAAAGTAATGGAAAGTGTATTAATCCGTTCCAGGCGGGTCCGCGGAGTACTTAAACTGAAAATATGCAAACCGAGGCGTACTTAAAGCGAGGTATGACTGTATTTGAAAGCGGGGCAGGGAGAGGTCTGTGCTATAGATTAAATATTCGACCAAGATATAAAAGGGGTGGCTAACCTTTTTCATTTTGGCCATTCTCTGTTGGCCGACCTCTTGAGATTTTAGTTCAGTGGGGTGTGTGGCCAAAATGCGCATGGCCACCCCACGTGCACCTGTTCACACAACACGTGAGGAGTGTTCACATCTTACAACCAAGAAGTGTACAAACTGTGCATTGAGCTGTACGCATGAACAGCTTCTCACATGTAGTGTTCAGTAGTTGTGCTGTTTGTGTGTGAAGAAGAGCTGAGCTCCACAAACCCAACAAGTGCACGCTCTTTCATACAAACACTTGCACATGTGTCGAGGTGGCTTTTACCTGTGTCCAACATGTGAACAACTCTGCACAAACACACAGTACAGAGCAGGCACACCCACTCACTCACCCACCCACCCAAGCTCATGCAGGGTCTCAAGCTTTAAACAAACCAAAGATGTTTTCTCTTTGGGGCAGGCGAGACCAGAAGTCTGATTATATCCATGTTGATGGGAAAGGTGTGTGTGTGTGTGTGCACATGCTACAAATCACAATCCCCACCAACCGCTTGGTATGGAAAGAAGAAAATGATGCTCGTAATGTATGACCCTGAGACTAGAGGAATTGTAGCTATTTACATCAGTTGTCAGCAACCTGCTGCTTGTTTGCAGTACTGCTGCATGGATATAGATAACCTCTCTGAAACATTAGCTGAGACAAAGCAAGTAATTCTTTGTTGACACATTGTCAGATTCTAATTTGTTCTCAAACTGTGAGGTAAATCCTCCATCTCCACCGGAAAAAAAAAAGGGGGCTTCTCTATCTTGCATCAAGCTCTCTGCCCTTTCCACTTTCTAGCCGCAGCTGGAAATGTAGCTGGGAAGGAGTTTCCTGCCTAGCTACAGATAAAACATTCCAAGAAAAAATAATAACCATCTGGTAAATTTAACCTGAGCTGCATCCCCTTTACACAAGTAAATGTATCAAGTGCAATCCTCTCTCTATTCCCCACCCCGCCCTGGGGAAAAAAACCAAACAAACCACATGGGGAGGGAAAAAGAGCAGAGTAGGATCTTTAATAGAGCTGGCATTAGGGGTCAAAAGGGATGAGGATGAAGGGATAGGCACTGATTTCTCCCGCAGAGAAAATAGGCTGTTGGCCATAGAGATACATAAATGTAGCATGAGTCTCAAAGTGTACAATGAAAAAAGACCTTAAAACACAAGCAAATGGATTGTCCTTCCAGAAACACCCGGATGCCGATAAGGGGAATCAAAGACTGGGCAGTATCCTCAGCTTTTGCTCTGTGGTCCCCAGGTTGCTCTGAAGAGCTGGTGGTGTTTTAAAAAATGCAGTCAAATGTGATGTGCTGGAATTTTTTTCCCCCCTACACAGCCGCGATTGACCTGATTACATTTCGCTAGGTGTAGGAAGCCATTCCTCTTTTTGACTGCTGCTCAGATAGAAGACTGACAGTCGGACTCCATCACATGGATTAATGGGTTAAAACCTGACATCTTTTTAGTATTTTGGACTTTATTTTCTTTTATCAGCTTGACTTTCATGCTCAGAGTGCTCTTGCCACAATATTCTTTTAAAAGTACACTTGTCAGGGTCCATTTGCTACTAGCTACCTTGATGGTGACATCAGCGATGGCTGCGCTTTACCTTTTGACCTTATAGAGGCAGCAGATGGGCCCAGTAATAAATCCCGATTATTAGTGAAGGAGCCAATCGCTTGGAAAGACAGAAATAAAAGTCAGGCAGTTTTACACTGCAATTCTTGTTATCTGCTTTGATATGGAGTTGTGGGGCATGTCGGTGGGGGCAAAGGGGGGGGGGAGAATGACAAGCAACCTCTCCCTGTCTGTGGTCTTCACTCTGCCTTCCTTCCTTCCTTCCTTCCTTTTTATTTATTTGCTTGCATGTTTCATGATTTTTGTGGAAGCAAGAGCAAGGAAACCTGGTGAAGGATTTTCAGCCTTCTGTTAAAATGGTAGCAACGACAGCAACGAATGATTTCTGAGTCTGAGAAGGATGTGGGGAAGCAGAATGGAACAGAGTAGTAACAGAATGATTTTCTGATGAACTCTGGAAAGAGAACTTCAGTTAAGGAATACCAGTATCAGTATGGTCAAACTACAGCGAGGCGTTTGACTTCCTCAGGGGCTTTTACACCAATTATATGTTCACATTGATGGGTTTCTCAAAACAGTTTAAAGTTAATACTCAGGGAACAGCTATGAAACTCAACAAGGACAAACTCCTTCCACACAGTCTAACAGGGGTCAGCAACCTTTTTCAGTTGTGGGCCGGTCCACTGTCCCTCAGACCATGGGGTGGGCAGGACTATTTTTTTGGGGGGGGGAGGGGGAAGAATGTATTCCTATGCCCCACAAATAACCCAGAGATGCATTTTAAATAAAAGGACACATTCTACTCATGTAAAAACACGCTGATTCCCAAACCGTCCACGGGCCAGTTATAGAAGGCGATTGGGCTGCATCTGGCCCCCGGGCCTTAGGTTGCCTACCACTGGTCTACAATAAAGCCCTTTGCTGAAGGCTTAAAGCACGAATATTTAGGATGCTTCAGTATTAAGTATTGTAGGGCTGGGAAACTATTTGCCCTCCAGATGTTGTTCAACTTCAGGGATGGTCAGGGATGGTGGGAACTGTACTGCAGCAACCTATGGAGGGCCAAAGGTACACCACCCCGATCTATTGTTTCTCCAAGGTTCCCCAAGACAAAGTAAGATCTTTAAAGGGAGGCTTCTGTTGCTATCTGTGGAATGACATTTCCCCCTCATCTTTATAAACTTGCACTGTCATTCACACATTCTCCATCATTTTGAGTGTTCACTAAACCACATAAGAAGTGGCTGAAACTTGCAGACAAATGGCATGTACCACGAGGCATGCTTTGGAATTCAGTCTTTGTCACTAAGTACCTATACTGTTGCTCGGTCCCAGCTCCTGCAAGTAGATAAGTAGGTACCGCGGAGGTAAACGGCGTTTCTGTGCGCTGCTCTGGCTCGTCATGCTGGCCAGATGACCTGGAAGCTGTATGCCGGCTTCCTCAGCCAATAAAGCAAGATGACCAACCCCAGAGTCGGTCACAACTGGACCTAATGGTCAGGGGTCCCTTTACCTTTACCTTTACCTATACCTATACCTAATGACCTCAATTATGCACCTCAGAACTGAGCTATGCACCACATTTTATCACCACATTTTATACCAAATGTTGTGATACTGTTATCAGCAGCTTGATGCACATGAAAATATGCATTTGGGGACATGCTTCAAGAGAAAATAAAATTTTAATATGCATTTTAGATACTTTTTTAAAGTGCAGATTAATGTGCAAATGGGATGGAATTAAGGGTAAAAATATACAGGAGTGTCATGGAGCAGGAATTGACATGTCAGTGCATGTACAATTAGAAGCTATAGGTGGTTTGTTTTTGTTTTTTATAAAAGTTTAGATTTCCTTTATATCAATATACACCAGCCAGGTAAAGAAATTTCCCTGACAGGAAATGAATGGTAGGTGTCTGTGTGTGAGAGGTGCATGTTCCATATAAATTATCCAGGTGTTTTAGTGCAAACAGGTGGTTTTGTCCCCTTTGGAGAGAATGAAAAGGAAATAAGCCAGGGGCTAATGTGCTAATTATCAGTGGCTGAGCAAGCCTCCCAAAAGGATGTATTCTATAACCTCTGGAAAAATTCTGACACGTTATAAAGTCACTGAATTAGCTTAAATAAGTAAACAACTAACTGGTGCCAGCACAACAGCATAAAATAGTGTGTTGCATGCTAAATGGTTTATTTGTCTAATGCCAAAAATAAGTCCAACACACTACTAAACAGATTTAACTTCATTCTCTGCAGTATTTGCACATATAGCTTTATAGAGGAAGGTCAAAAGCAGTTAGGCGACTTGAAGGCGAATAAATCCACCCCAGCTATGTTATTGGGAAATTAAAATACAAATGTTATGGCGCTACTTTTGAATCATGGTGGAGCTTCTTTGGTATCTAAGAGGGGTTACGGTTTTTCAGTTTTTCCCCAAGCCTTTTCCGTAAACTCAGATTGGATGTTGGATTCAGTATTCCAAATGTCCAACAGCTGCAGATCGCCATCCAATTCACAATTGGATTCCTCTGAAAGGGAGAACATTTGTCACAATCTGTGACAAGGATGTTGCACTGGATTTCAGGGAAATACACTGACCATTTGGCCTGTTAAGCAGTAGGGATGCCTGGGGGAGAAGGAGACTTTGGCATGGCCCACTGAGAGGAAACAAAACAACCCACCTGCATGGCCCACTGAGAGGAAACAAAACAGCCCTCAAGAACCTGATCCTCTGGCTGGGAGCCACGGTAGCCACTCCAGTCATTTGCAGCTGGGCTGGCATTGGATGAGGGGCAGTTAGGCCACATAGCTTGTCAACACCAGGTACCTTTGGGGATTGGTCTGGACTCATCTGCTTAGGAAAAACAGGGCATGCCAGTGCTATGGGGTAATTCATGTTGAGTGGCAAATTTCATTTGTTGCTGCAATGCTACCCATTAACCAATAATTTGCCTGCATGGAGGTAAGCAAGTAAGTCTACAGTCCAGAGTCTTGCATTCTAGTACCATAAATTAAGGCCTTCTTCACAAAAGGGAACTGCATGTACCCTGCATATCTCCTGCCAAATATGCATGAGTCTGTTTATCCACATGTAATGGTGATAAGATTCCTGAAAATTGACATGTGTTTGCTCATATACCTGTGAGTATGTACAAACAGTCCACACAGTTGCTCTCTTAAGATGATCCCCATGCACATTCTGCTCTCTCTCTCTCTCTCTCTCTCTCTCTCTCTCTCTCTCTCTCTCTCTGTATTCTGCAACATGCCATTGACACAATAATGTGCATTAGTGGCTGATTCATTCTGCTTCAGTTTGTTCTTTGATGCTTCTCCAATGTTACCACATCTCCGTTGCTACCACAAGGGTTACCTGAGTAGGAAATGTTATCTTTCGTTAAATGATTCTCAATGCCCGATGACAATATGCTCACAAAGGTTGATGCAGATATGACATAGAAAGGTTGATATAGAAATGATGTTTTAATGGCAACATATAACGATAGCCTAGTCATTAAAACATCAGAAATGTTTGCATGCCCACTTGAAAACAGGCAATAGTCCTTCACCATATGTTTAGACTGGGCAGGAGGGGGGGGGGGAAATCTAGCACTGTAATTATGGCATTAGTTTGTAACCACATGCATTCCAACAGTAGCTAGAATGTAATGTAGATAATCCTTTAGTCTCCAGTCCAAACAAGCATAAGTCCAAAGGACCTAAATATTTTGGCAGTGGGCAGTATTACATACCAGGGTGTATTGGGTGTTAGAGTTGGGGTATACATCTGGTAGGGAACATGTTGTGCTCCTTTTGGGGTAGTTCGACCTGTACCTCAAGTCCCCTAGAAGCTGCCAGCATGCAACAGTAGCCAAAACCCAGGAAAGGCTTTGACTGGTCGGCTAAATCAGGTGAGGGTAGCTGATAGTTCTTGAACCCTCAGGAAGTTGGGTATTTCCCATGCATGTGAAGGCAAGATCCAGTGGATTGAGATGTACCAATAGTGGGTCTAATGGCCAAGAAGTGGGTTTCTGCATGTGCTGTTGAGGGAGGTGAGGGGCAGATGGGGCTCCTCAACCTGGGAAGGTAGCCTATCTAGGAGAAGGAAAACACTGATCCTATACCTCCACTGCCTGGTGGGATACCTTCAGGAGAATAAAAGGCTAAGGAGTAAACCCTACACAAATCCAGAGTGGAGTCCCTAAGACAGTTGGATGGTGCCTTGTATGCTTCCTTCTGGCAACTCCTGTAGCCAAGCTACAACAAATTGCTCTGTTTTCCTTTGGGCCACGTAAGCAAGACTGAGATGTGAGTTATGTCAGCTGGGAGCCTAGGACCTCCATACACACTGCTCAGGCCTGCACCTTGGGGAGGTCACCTTGGTTCTGCTAACGCAACAGTTTGACTTCACCCTTGGAAGTGTACTCCATTGTCTCCAGAGACAGATAGATCCCAAAAGTGTTAAACCAAAATCTGCATAAGCATGTCCTTTTAGCTGTCTGGGCAGTTATGTGATGTGTGCATTTTCAAACTTGGTCTTTAATGTCAGAAGAAATTCCTTGAACACAGGCATTACGTATTGTATTATATTAAAGTTCCAAATACATAATGAAAGTTATCAACCATAGAGTAGCAAAATCGGTGAAAACAGAAGACAATAACATCAGCTTTATTTGTAAGAAGAACCTTTGGTTTTCATTTAAGCAGTGACATGCAGCAGAAAAAAGAAAATCTCATTTTGGAAGACTTTGACAAATATTAATATATTGTAGTTTCAATGAGATTCATTTGTGCTCTGGAATCTAAGAGGTCAGTACATCTGTAAAGACTTATAGTACTTAAGAGATGATTGTAGAAGACATATGGTTTAATCATGATGTATTTAAGCCTTTTTTATCTGCTTACGAATTCAATGTTTTTCTTTCTCTAATTTAAGAACTGTGTGTCATTGATTGCATCAATGCACAAGTATTAATCTGACAAATATAATTTGATATGAAATTATAAACTGGAATAAGTTTGAAAAAGCACACATACCATATGCCAATTAAAATATAAATATAATGATCTAATAATCTAAGTGTTAATCTTTGAACTCCTTTTTATATTGTTATTGAATATCTTTATCTATGGGTAGCTTTCCTATAGAACCTCATTTATAGTAGAGTAAATCCTCAACGGAAGATAATGAAAATTGCAGAAAGACCCTGTGATGTATATCTCAGCATTAATATGTTTGTGTGACTAAATCTATCTCCTAACAGCAATTTATTTCACTAAAACTATGTCACTAATTTATTTCACTAAAACGGCCCAAACTGTTGCTTTATTTTTAGAATGGCAACAAATGGCTTTCTAGAGTTTTTTGAAATTGTGAAGGTTTTATCTGTCTGCCTTCTGTTGTCCAGCTTACGGTTTGACACTGCAAAGATATATTAGGTTCCTTGTCGTGTTCCTATATTCATAAAGAACTCTGTGAGTTAACAGTGTAGCATGTGACAGGACTCCAGGACTTGCCAATGACATTTTGCTACTTAAGACAAGATGGCCTCCTCACCACTCCCATTAAACATAAAGAAACCACTGTTGAACAACTCTTACTGTCAGAAAGTTCTTGCTAATGTTTAATCGGAATCTTGTAACCAAAATCCATCGGTTCAGGTCCTACCCTCTGGAGCAGGAGAAAACAACCTTGCTCCATCTTCCATGTGACAGCCCTTGAGATATTTGAAGATGGCGATTATGTCTCATCTCAGTCTCCTCTTTCCCAGGCTAAACATACCCAACTCCCTTAACTGTACCTCATAAGGCTTGGTTTCCATCATCCTTCTTAAATTGTGGTGCCCAGAACTGGACAAGGAACTCCAGGTGGGGTGTTCATGTTTGTGAAAATCAGAATAAGAATAGAGTGGTTTTCATGTTTGTGAAAATCAATTCAAGAGATGTAACTTGTTCAGAAATGGACCAGGGGGATATTTACCACTATTTACACACATTTTTAAATTAAATAAAAAAAAACCTTTTGGGAAAGATTGAAACATTTCCTTATCAAACTAAAATTTAGCTTACTGCTTTAATGGTATAAAATGCATCCCTCATAACAATATATATATGTAGTCATTATATATACATTCTATATATACACACACATTTGACCATGAAGTTCACTGGGTGACCTTGGGTCAGTCACCAGCTCTCAGTCTAACCTACCTCACAGGATTGTTGTGAGGATAAGCCCGGGGTGGGTGGGAACCATGTACACCACCATACCGCTTAGAACAGTGTTTCCCAAACTTGTGTCTTCAGCTATTTTTGGACTGCAACTCCCATCATCCCTAGCTAGCAAGACTAGTAGTCAGGGATGATGGGAATTCTAGTCCGAAAACAGCTGGAGGCCCAGGCTTGGGAAATGCTGCCTTGGAAGAAAGGTGGAATATAAATGTAGTAATAAATAAACAAATAAACAAGACCTACTCTGTTTTGGAGAGCTTTCTCCTGGGGATAATGCAGGCATCCCCAAACTTCGGCCCTCCAGATGTTTTGAACTACAATTCCCATCATCCCTGACCACTGGTCCTGTTAACTAGGGATCATGGGAGTTGTAGGCCAAAACATCTGGAGGGCCACAGTTTGGGGATGCCTGGATAATGTGTCACTTATTTTAGGGGAGAGGTGACAAGGTAAGCTACAAAGAAGAACCAGGATAAAAGGAGAGCAGGCTGAAGATACTTGATTCTAGTATCCCCAAAATAGATCAAGGGTCGTCACAAGAAGGTAGCAGCAATGTAGAGATGAGTCAAGGTGGGAGGAATAGAACAATTGATGGAGGGGGGCATTTTTTTCTGAGGACTTTTTCAGAAATGTTGCAGAAAACAACAGCAACCTCAAAGCTCCTCTGATATATCTTCTATTCACTGGCGTAGCAAGGGGGGTGCATTGGGGGGGTGCACTCCAGGTGCCACCCTGGAGGGGGGTGACACTCGGCACACCCCATGCGACTTCCTGACAGTAAGAGCTGTTCAACAGTGGAATTTGCTGCCAAGGAGTGTGGTGGAGTCTCCTTCTTTGGAGTTCTTTAAGCGGAGGCTTGACAGCCATC
Source organism: Zootoca vivipara (assembly GCF_965207765.1). NCBI lineage: Eukaryota > Metazoa > Chordata > Lepidosauria > Squamata > Lacertidae > Zootoca > Zootoca vivipara. Next base: position 32,480,024 of record NC_142591.1, read on the forward strand.
TGTCAGGAATGCTTTGATGGTGTTTCCTGCTTGGCAGGGGGTTGGACTGGATGGCCCTTGTGGTCTCTTCCAACTCTATGATTCTATGGTTCTATGACTCTCAAGCCGAGCCCTGCCGCTCCCCAGTAAAAAGCCTTGTCTGGCGCGGCGGCGGCTGGCTTGCTCGCTCATGGTGCTGGGATCCTCTGCTCGTGGCTACAGCCGTGGACGGAGGATCCTCTACATGCAGCTGTAGCCACGAGCAGAGGATCCATCATCCTGGCTCTATCCGTACGGTGCTGGAGTTGCGGCACCGGCAAACTGCTTCGTAGCGCGCATGTGCGCTGCCACTATGTACGACGCATGTGTCGTACATAGCGACGCTGCACATGTGCACTACAAAGCGACGCCCCGACCCTGGGTGCCGGAGCAGCTTCCTCCGCCACTGCTTCTATTGCAGCATGAGTGAAATGAAATGAGCCACAATCCATATGTATCCTGAGAATTACTGCTTTTCAATGCATTTCCTCTTAACACAGCTTCCACCTGATTTGAAAACATAAACCGCGGTTAAGTTGAGGTGTGTACATTTGAGACAGCCATTGCACAACTGCAGATGACAGATTTATTGAATAGGAGTTCAGCGCAGGGAAACAAATCAGGTAATGAGTATGGGTGAAGACACCCCTAGCCCCCTCTGGTGCGCAGAGCAATGCAAAGAAGCAAAAGCGACTTGAAATGCATTGAGAGGGAGGATGACCTTGCTGTGTTTCAAGCTTCAAATGTAGCGTCAGTATAAGGCAGCTTTCCATGTTCTTATACACACACATATAGAGGTTGAGAAGAAGAAAGGGCTCGCCTCATTAACAGTCCAAAATATCTTGCTCCCTGTTAGATTTCTAGGGGTCCCTGCAAAGCCATAGCTTTGGGTTCAGCACAGAGAGCAAGTGAGGCAGCTGTGTCTTCCTGGCTCCAAGCAGGACAATATTGACCCCAGCCTTTTCGAAAATACTAGCAGCCTTGTACCCACTTTGCTCAGGAATTCAAAGAAACGGAAAAAAGAAGGTTGTTTTGAAATCAGTGGTTACAGTCAATGTAGTTTTGAAAGGCTTTGCCTGCCATCTTAATTCAAAATGGTATCCACACAGAGGCAAAAACCTCTATGCACTTGATGGAAAGTCTGAAAGGGGTTAATGTCTGTAGGGTCCTCATAGGAGCCCTCTTCAGACATTACTCATGTTTAGAGGGTGAGTATATTGAATGGGGTTTTTGCAGGGCCGGCCCACTCATGAGGCAAGGTGAGGTGACCGCCTCAGACAACTCCTTATTCCTGATGTAGATTTTGCCTCACCCCTGGCAGGAAGGGATACCATTTTGGCGTCTGCCTCAGGTGGATCAAAGTGTCTTCAGCTGGCCCTGGGACTTGAGGCCACACATTCTGCTCTACTCCCAAAATCACACTGTATTTTCTGACCCCAGCTTTGCCATTCTCATGTTCTGGATGATGCTCCCCATATCGTTTACAACCTCACAAAACACAGAGAAACCCTCCAGGCCGAGAGAAGACCTGGAGATTTTGGAGCAGGACTAAATGTGCAACCCTGTTGAACGAGCTTATGCTCCACACACAAGTCTTGCAACACATAGTCCCAAATTAATTAGAAAATGAGGTGTGGAACCCTGTTTTAAATCTATTTATTAGAAAGTAAGTAAGTAAGCCAATCATCTTTTAATTTAAAAATGATTGGAATATATTTAAACAGTATTTGAAAGAGTATTACGGAGAAGTAAAATTTTTGACTGGTTTAGAACAACCCTTGCAAGGATTAATATTAAAATATAGTAGGGAAATACCATAGGTTACGAAGTATACAGATACCGTATGTTATGACGGGCACTCAATTAAGTAAAATAGAGGAGCCAAGAAGAAGGGGAGAAAAGTCAGGTATAAATGGAATATAAATGAATCAAACAATTGTTTTCCTTATTATGTTTCAGAATCACATGTTTAATGACAGAAAAATTCAAAATGTTATAATGTGATTTTATGAATGTTTGTTAAAAGAAACCAATAAAGATGAACTGCAAAAAATAAGTAAGTAAGCAAGCAAGCAAACAAACAAACCTGCTGTTTTCTACTGTGAATCACTTTTATGCACTATAACCATATTTCATGTGATATGTGGTTGCATATTTAAATGCATAAAATGTTTGATTGCTTGACTTATATTAGGCTCCAGGACAGTCAAATCCACCTAAGTGGATGCAGGGCTTAGACAAAATATGCTGACATTTTGATTCAGTCATAACTTTCTATGATTTGCCGATACCTTTATCTAAATCATGTTTTATCATGCTTACATTTTCTTAAGTGGTTTCCGTATTGACCAATTTGCTTTGAAACACGTTTTATTGGAATCTTGCTTTTTAATTAGATTGCATGCTGGTACTAGAGAGCCATGCCTTTCATTAATAACAAATGCTGTCATGGTCATAGGACAGATTCTGTTTTGCCCTTTAATCTACAAAAAATAGTCATTTTATGTACATTCTATCAGCTGCCAGACGCTGTTTACTTTCTGTGACTGCTGGATGTTTATGTATGTCCACCTCATCAATTAGGAGCAAATAGCCCAGAAAGGATGTATTCTTAGCATCTGAGTAAATAATGGAGATTGATAAATGAAATTTACTAAATCAAGATGAAATACATTTCTAAGGCTGCATCAGCCATGCTTTCAGTCAGCGGAAGAAAATAAAATTGATCACCTGGTCACAATTCAAGGTCAAAGGTCTGTAACAGAGGCTGCTGACACTTAGGTTAATGGCATGTTTAAAAATGATAGGATGAGAGAAATTTTCATCTAAAAGATTACCAGGGCCACTCACATATGTGTATGTCAGAGATGTGTTGTCAGTAAAATTACACATTTCTCAGGGGTTTTCGAGCCTCTGGCTTGTTTAGCACCCCAATCTGGACTAATAATTAATAAACATTTAGTTACTGCATATCAAATGTAAATTAGCTCCATGTTCAAAGTCCTCAGCCAATGTAATAGGTCCTGCATTAACTGAATACATTGTGTGCAGGTAGATAGATTGGGTGAATGAAGTTGCACATGTGCTTAAATGAAATTTAAACAAATTAATAGTCTTTCCTTCTGCTTGCTTCTTTCTGACCTCCAATCAAGAATCACAGACAGGTCCCCTTAGTCATTAGCTTTGACCAGGGGTGGATGGGATGGAATTGTTACTGGAATGAGTCTTGCTTGCAAAGGGTATCCATCTCTCTCTTCTGAGTAAAGAGGAACGACTCAATGGGCTTTTGTAAGTTGAAGGAAGCCAGCTTCTGACTCCAAAAGCATAATGGGAGAAGCATAAACCCTATGTAGGCTCTACACAAGTACACATGCATGGGTGCAGGATAATCAGACAGTATTAAGAAACATCACCCTTTTTGTTGTGTTTCCTACCAGCCCCACACCCCGCCCCCGCCCCCAAATCCCATGCACCAGAGGAAAAGGCCTGAAGCAGAATCTTGTTCTATGTATAGAATCCCGAATCCAAATTGCTCCAGGTTCTAAATCACATGGGCAGATTATGCACAGAGCATGCTCCCCACTTCAAACGCCCCCTAATGTGTGTGGGATGTTGCGGGGTGGGACTGCAGGGAACCTGACATAAAAGTGCTCCTTAGAGTGCAACCCTCTTTTCTGAAGGCTACACCAGAAAAATATATATGTAGTTTTCAGCTGATGGAGGCCTTTTTAACTTAGTTCTCTTCCCATCCTCTATTATGTCGGGACAGGTGAGAGGTGTTTGCATCTTCTTCTGACATCCCACCCAAGCATCCTGATGGCTGGGGAGCTAGATTCAGGTTTGTTCTCCTAAAAGTTCCAGGGAGACATGCAACACTAATGTCTCACAACAAATGTAAGAGATCTGTCGAAAATATAACTTGAGAAGAGAGAGAATACATGTATTTTTGTAAACTAAGAAATCTTCAGTAAAAAAGTGCATTGGGGCAACTTTCTGTTCTGCTTATTGCTGTTTGGTCCGATTCAGAACTAAAGGTCAGGTTTTCCTGGGGAAAAGCAGGGAAAGACTAAACCCTAGCATTCCAAGCTTTCCTTCAAACAATGAACTATCTATATTGTGTACCAGTAAGTGTCGGAAGATTGCTGTCCTATTGGTCTCTCCCTCTTTCACACATATTGGCAGATAGATGATCTTGATTAACTTATGAGTGGTTTTTGGTTATTTTTTTCAGAATAAAAATACAGTAACGAATAAAATCTCAACGAATAAAATCTCAACCATAAAGGAAGAAGTGGGCTGAAATCCTGGCAATCATTGAATCCTCTTTTCCCACCCCCAAAGCCACTTCACCCTTCGCAAGTTTTGATTACAGCCCTTTCTTCCAATAGTGCTAGCTCAGGGTGAATAGGTTGATGGAAGTGGGTCTGACAACAGTTTTATACTGGTGATTGATCCCTTCACTCCGTTGAAGGCATATAACCAAAATGCTACTTCATTTTATTTGCCTTCTTCTCCCAGGTAAAGCATCTGAACAGCATTGTCGGCAGTTGTTACTTTTAAAGTCACAGGGTCCCTAAATACATCCCCCCTATTGCGCAGTAAATCACCTCTGTTGCGTATCACAGGCTCATTAGCCTGACTGAGTCGAAATCTTGAACTCACTCTAGATGCCAGGCTTCCCATATGAGGTAAACTTCATCTCCAGGTTGCCCTAATATTTATTAAATATTTTAACCAGAAAGACACATTAAAGGGCCCTACAGACTAGGAGCGCAATTGAAAAACCCCTAGAAAGGAAATATCTTATTAATTCATTAAGTCAAACTGCTTGTATCTACACTTGTATGACTAGAATTATGGTTCATTAACTTCATTTCTTTATATGAGTTAATTAGCTCAGAGGAGGCCAGAAATTAATTACCAGCGTATATAGTTTGTGCAGAATGGCATTCTGTTTATTTAGTTTCTCCTATTAACTTTTAATCTCTTCAAACAATAAAAGAGGTAATTAGTATTTTATAAACAAAAATGAATGCAGCAAAGGCAAATAATTTGCTAAACGGGGGGAACTCCTGTGTGGAACCTGGTAGTTCAAGTTACAGACCTTTTCACGGTTAACTACGGACAAAGGGGAGATCAGAGAGGTAGGTAGTCTACACAATCCATCATTAAAGAAGAGCTAGCCAGTAAAATCTTACATGGGAAGAAAGAGCTCTTAAAAGTTTCCAGCTGTTTGAAAATAATTGCCCATGTATTCAACTACAGTAACAGTTTGGGGCGAAAAGCTTCCTTGAAAAAACTTCAATATATACATATGGAGATGGGAAATTCACTTACAGCAAGTTTAAAAAGTTAAACACAGAATTTATGGTAATAGCAATAACCATTTCAAGCACACATCAGAGGAATATTCCAAAAGACTAGGAGCTCTCTCTTTCTGTGTGTATGTGTATACACACATATACACAAGCATACATGAGCGGTATACTTCAGATTTGGGCAAATCCATAGAAAAAGTGTATTTGGGGCTTGTCAGAGTGAAATGGGGTCTCTATGAAATGGCATAAGTTGAATCAGGGAACTCTGAAGTGCTTAGTGGCACCTAGGCAATACAGTTCTTTCATGACTGACAGCTCGTTTGTAATCAGACAGAAAGAGAATCCCTTTTAGTTGATTCCCACAAAATCAACTTTGAAGGTCCCTACCACAAAAGTTTCTGGACCTATTTGTCTGCAATTTGGGGGTACCTAGGGGCACCTCTCTCATATCTACAGTTTTCATACCAACTGCCTTCAAAACACTGGAGGAAATTAAGAGGAAATTGCACCTAATCCAAAACTGTAATGGCTGCTTTCACAGGAAGCTCACTTGAGATGTCCTTCTGAGATATGGCACAAACATTTGGAGCTTGCCCTGCCACTGAAGAAATCATAAGCAAAAAGGGCTACAGGTGGGACAACACCTTTACACAACACAGATCCATGGGAATTAGTAAAATAATCTCACAAATCAGATTTTCAGAAGCCTTGTGGCTTATGTTGTATCTTCTTTGGTATAAAAATGATATGAACATACTGTTACTGCCCATATAATAAAATCATTAAGTCAAGTGGTGTAAGAAGGTTGCTGTTTTCACACACACACACACACACACCCTAGATATTTTTCCGGCATGGTGACATAATGTCACATGTAAAAGGTTAGGCTTTTGCATTTGTCTCTTTTCCATTGCCTGCAAAGGGGAAGAAGGAAAGAAATGACAGGGAGGGCTGATTTGGGGGTGAATGGGAGCCCTACTTTGAGTCTAATTGACCTTTGACCAGAAATGGGTCATAGGCATTCAAGTGGGGGGGGGCAAGGGAAGCTCACATTTTTTACTCCTCTTTTTAAAATCCCCACCCCCTTCATAATATTCAGCAGAAACTTTCCCACTATGAAAAAGGCTATTTTACCCAACATTGCAAAATCTATATGGATTTATTCCATAGCTGCCAAGTTATCCCTTTTTTTAAGGGAAATTCCCTTATGCTGAATAGGCTTCCTCGTGAGAAAAGGGAAAACTTGGCAGCTATGATTTATTCTATTTTTACACTTAGCATCAAATAGCAGAGTACATTATATTATCCCTCTAGTGAAGATTTCTGAAAGTGAAAGGAATTAGAGAGCTATTCAAGACACACAGTTACTCCTGAACATAGCTGCCAAGTTATCCCTTTTTTAAAGGGATTTTCCCTTATGCTGAATAGGCTTCCTCGCGAGAAAAGGGAAAACTTGGCAGCTATGCTCCTGAAGCTGATTATATCAATAACTCAGAGTAACCACTGAAATGCTGTATTCGGGGTATATTAATGTCTTCATTAGAATAGTTTAAATCATCACAATTGATTTTAACCTGTGACAAAGAATAGCATTTTCCTTTCCCTGTCCTGCTAGCCAGGCGCTTTATTCTGCTTTTGTCTTAAAATCCTCTTGATGCGGAACAGCTGCCATCTTCAACCTGATTAACATATAGGCATGGCTTCTTTATTGCCAGCAATAGCTTTGCGGCACAAATCACAGGGATTCAAAGAGCCAGGGAAATGATCCAACTGCTCGCACAATAACTATGACATATGATTTCAAACAATCCCCCACTTGGGAAAGGAGAGCTTTTGAATCTGATCTTGCCACTTTGCTTGCGAATTAGCACTTCCCAGGTCAGGTTGGACGGGTGTCACCACGGGAGCCACCAAATCTAAACCTCTTTTCAGGAGTGCAGATGAAGATGTCAGAAGGGATAGATTTCAAAGAGCTGGAGGGACAGGTTCCCTGGGCATTTAGGGATATTGTTCCTGGAATTCTGGTCTCATTTCCCCTGCCTTTGAGAAACAACCAGGATTTGGAATGAAGGATCACAGGGAAACCGTGACTAAGGCTTATAAGAGGCACCCCAAACTTCAGCCCTCCAGATGTTTTGGACTACAATTCCCATCATCCCTGACCACTAGTCCTCTTAGCTAGGGATCATGGGAGTTGTAGGCCAAAACATCTGGATGGCCGCAGTTTGGGAATGCCTGGCATATAAGGATGATGGGGGGGGGGACAAGAACAATAAAGGAGTTGGTAGTGCAAAAACTGCCATAATGACATGCACCTGATCCTGAGCTGTAGGTAAGATTCTGGCACAGAAGAGGAGGAATGAGGAAGTCCAGCAATAGAAACCTCAGAGTTGCTAAGCTCAGGCTGAGGCTCCAACTAAGCCTAGCAGCCAAGTGACCGTCCTCAGCTCAAATGGAACTGTCCCGAAGACACATTCCTTTGGTGAACTTGCCCCCTTCACAACAGGGGCCCTGTGTGCTCCAGCTCCTGCTCACTATTGCGGGGAACGCACAAGGAAGGAACTCACAGATAGGTGATGGAGTGTGAGGCTTTGAGCCAGAACAGTGTATGATGCTACCCTTCAGCAAGGGAGGAAGCCAGGAGGCATAATCAAGCACAAGAGGGATGATAGGCCACAGCTGAGCTGCAGTCCTTGATCAAAACAAACTTTCTGCTTGGAAGGTAGCCGTGTTGGTCTGAGTCGAAGCAAAATAAAAAAATTCCTTCAGTAGCACCTTAAAGACCAACTAAGTTTATATTTTGGTATGAGCTTTCGTGTGCATGCACACTTCTGCTTGGAGTTATCCAAGGTCCTGAAACTCCAAACCAAAGTTATCTGTCTGCCTGACCTACCATCAGGCAAGATGAACGATGTGCATTGCAAATCAGAAGATCAGGAGGGGTGGTGATGGTGTTTCTTGCCTAGGAGTACGCACAAGCCCAGGGTGTTTTTGGGCTCAAAAACAGTGTGCTGTGAACAAAGACTACAGAGCATGGCAAGAGCTTTTGCAACAGTAGATTTTAAGGGAAAATAAATAAGTAATACATATTGCTAAGGGTTGCTTTTGTGTGTATGCATACATAATGAATGGGAAAGGCTAAATTCCATTTATCTGAATACAGGGATAAACCCTGAAAGGCAGCCTAAAAATTACATCAACAAACATCAACAGTTACATGAACAGTTGCTTAGACTTTGAAAGAGTTTCAAAAACAGTTTGAATTTTTTTTCCATTTATATTTCATTTATTTTACTTTATAGAAATTAAAGGTTAGGGTACAATAAAGCATGCAAACAGCAATAATGACAACAATGATGGTAACAATAACAACAACAACAACAATAATATAAAGGAAGGATTGATAAAAAATCAGGACAGAAATAAAAACAACAATAATGACAATATATAAAAAAGAACTTGGCCTGCATGCTCTCATCCTACAAGTGCCTGTGAGAATGAATTAAGTATTCATTTAACTACTTAGGTCCCAAGTTTTATAGGGTTTCATAAGTCATCACTAGCATCATGAATTTGGCCCAGTAATATATTGGCAGTGTTTGCATTGTTGTCAGGATTGGCATTATATGATTCCAGTCAGCTAATCCACTCAACAGCTGAGCTGCTGTATTTTGCACTAGCCACAGCTTCTGAACTGTTTTGATGGACAGCCCCACATAGAGCACATTAGAGTAACTGAGCCAAAAGGCTACTGGCATGTGGGTCCCCATGGCAAAGCTATCCCAGTCCAGTAAAAGCTGGACTGTGAACCAGCAAAAGGCATCTGTTGTCCCTGAGTCCACCTGTGCCTCCAGCAACAGTACTGGGTGTAGAAGCACACCCCATATAGAACTTCTTTTTCCAGGGGAGTGTTACCTGTCTAGGACATCTACCTCATTCCTGGACACAAGAACCATCTGCCTACAGGACCCCCAGTATATTGGCTTTCAGCCGTAGCTTATCCAGCCCGCCACTGTGTCTAAGCACTGGTTCAGCACTTGTACCACTCCATCTGGCTCCAATGACAAGGAGAAGAGGGGCCAGATGTCCTCAGAATATTGGTGGCTCCTTGTTCCAAAACTTATAATGACCCCTCCCAGAAAAGCAGAGATGTTAACCTTGCAGCACTCTACAATACAACTGTCATGGGGCCAAGTATTGTTTAGCAATGCTACTTCATGGAATTGCAGGTGGCAGCAGAACCACCGATTCACCATTCCTTCGACTCCTAGCCTGCTGAGCCAGTCCAACAGCTCACCATGGTCAAAAGTATCAGAAGCCGCTGCAAGATCAAGGCGAAGCAACAGGATTTGCACACTCCCTGCCCACCCCAATAATCAGTTCTCCTGCACTGGGCACCAATGAACATTTTATTAATAAAACAATTGGTCTTATAATGTACTGAAAAGAAAACCCAGCAGAGGATTGTATTCATTCCAAGCTTTGCATCCCACTACAAGGCAAATTGCCATGGGCTAAGGCAATGAATCATACTATGTATCTTTTTAATTAGTTCATTATACAGAGAGACAGAGACAGAAAAATAGATTATATGTATCAATGCAATCTTAATTAGGGTCCATTTTATCCATCTCATCAAAGATTTCCTGAACTGAGGCATCACTGGAAAACACACGGAGAACGCCAAATCAGTAAATGAAATAAATGTATGCAACTCTACATATTGCTTAATATGAACAGCTTTGTTAGGTTAAAGTCTTGCAGAAGATTCCCACCTGCCCGTGCATTGGTGCTATGTTTTCCCCATGGGAAATGAAGTATCTTGAAAAGCACACTGGGCTCTTTGGCTTCCACCTGAAATTATGATTTTGAGATCTACATCCACATGCCATCCAGCTATCTGCTTAGCTCACAGACCCTAATAGTGGCATTTGAATGCTTCTTGTGGCTACACTTATAATAGTTTCTCACATTCTTACACTCCACATACACTCACTGGACCTGAATCCAATACGGAAGTATTCCTCATCATATATAACCTGTGTTTGCATCGATGCTGAAACCTTTTCAAGCAACTGTGTGTGTGTGTGTGTGTGTGTGTGTGTGTGTGTGTGTGTGTGTGTGTGTGTGTGTTCTGTGAACACGTGCCATGAGCTACACATTTTATACACATGCTTATTTCACCTCCTGGGGTACACCACATTGAGCCCAAGCATTGCTGAATGGTGAGAACATGATGGAGTGATAGGAAACCTGTGTTCTGAGGGAGGCAGCAAACATTGGCTCAGATTGGCTGAGAGAATGTAGTCTGGCAGCTCTCAATTGGCTGGTGTTTCTGCTTTAAAACTCTGCTTTGAATTTCCTCTGCATAAATGTATAAATGAGACTGAAGGCTGCAAAGCTGTAATGTGCCAACCTCCCTCCTCTGTGTTCCAAGCCCATCATAATACAATTCCTATGTCCTATATATTATTGGCATTGCAATGCAGTTACTGGGTGACACAGGAAACTTAGCAAATGTTAGTGTCCCTCGCTAGAGGCCTGCACCTATGACTGGCGAAAATGATCATTCGCCCTTCCCTCCCTCCCTTCTCACTGTTGACCAAGGTTATTCTCTTTATCATGCACAGATTTTATTGAGTGATGCCAAGTGAGATGAATAGAAGGAAATAATGACAGTGCTGTAGTGATGAAAAGGGAGACAGGGGTCGTCTAGGTTTTATACCGAACAAATTGAGTCACATCCACTTCCCATCCATTATTTAGGGGTGATTGGGCAGGCTTGGCTTCTATAGATTTGATAATCATTCAGATGTCCATATTAAATATGTAACGTAAATTTCTCATTTGGATGTCAATGGCCTGTCAGCGCAGAACAACAATGCATAAAAAGAGCCATGATGTATGGATTCTCAGAAATATTTGACATCAATAAATATGTAAAAGGCAGATAATAAAACCTGTTTCTGTCTGCCTGCCAGCTAGCCTTCATGTGGCCGGACAGTCCCATCTAATACTGTGATTTTATGCAGCAGTATACTATGAATATTGGCCTGCACACGAGAGATTAAAGCACAGCAGATGTTTCTCTGCAGGCTAACAAATATATCACCCCTGATAACGAATGACAAATGTTGTTCCATATTGTGTCAGACAAAACCAGGGCTCTTGTAAAACAAGTGTTACAGCTGGAATAGGATATTTTAACACAGTTACCTTAGGAGGAGACAGACAAGCCGCCTGCTCCAGAGGTAGCTGAAATCCCAATGTGCGGCTCTGGATTCAGCTACCTATGAAGCTCCATGGTGTTGAGCGCAAAACAAGCAAACCTTTCCAAGGACTAGGGAAGGATTTCTCTCGGTCTTCTCTTTTCGCGACAGAATGCTTTGAAAATGATTTGCCAACCTTTATTAATTTTAATTTTCATCACCTGGGATCAGCCGCTGCTGAAGATGAGGGCAGATGTTGCCTGTGAGACCTGGAACAAAATGTTGCAATGTGCCTCTTTGCCCCCTAATAGAAGTGCTCTGGTTCAGGGTTCTGGTCTTAGCCATAGAGTGGCAAGTTCTGGAGGTCGCCTCCGCCATGCCGTGCCACACCTGGAGCCTCCTCCCTGCCAGAGGAGCCACCTCAAGCCCCGCCGGCAGCACCACCCTCGCCCGCCTCTTCTCGGGCTGCAGGCAGCGTTGCAGAGAAGCCGGCCGCGAGCCTCCTGTCGGCATGGCAGCCAGGGCTCCCTGGATGGCAGTGCCACACAGCAGCTTCTGCCGACTAGGCGGAGGCAGAGCACAGCTGGCAGCATCCCCGCCCATTGGGCCGCCCCCTCCAGCTGCCCACCATGCCTGGCCCTGCCCGGCGGAGTGCGAGTCCTGCCCGCAGCGGGCAAGAAGCAGAAGGCGTGCCATGGTGGCATGGGGGGGGCGGAGCGAGGTGGGCTGCAGAGGGGCCCGAGGGAGAGGTGCTGCCCGTCCGGAGGGAAACATGGGGGTGGGGGGGGGCTGAGGGATCCCTGCACCATGGCGCCAGATAACCTTAGGATGCCCCTGCCAGTGGTCAGCCATCAAGCCGCACCCTCCTCCAGGTTACTATAAGCTGTAGGGGGCTGAATCACCATTCCATGCTCCCCCCTTCCTGTTTTCTATTTTTCTTTTCCTTACATGTTGCGAGTCCTACACCACACCAAGAATTCTTAATTTGTTTTGGACTATTTATGTTTCCAGCCCTGGATTCTTCCCACCCCCTGCATGTTTTGCCTTCTCGCAAACCCCACGTTCATACAAGCATGTGGATCCTCCAATCCTTCATTTTTCAGTGGCACAGTTTTGGCACCATTCCTGTTGCGACACAACCACCAGTATTATAAATTGATAAGCTTTCTGTTTGCTTTGCATGGTTACGCTACATGTGGCCACCCCGGAGCCACTCAACAGAGCTGAGTAACAGAGAAGGAAGAGAACAACCATGTCTCATGTTTGTTTGTTGGTTTGTTCGTTCGTTTAAAAAGATGATCTAAAGTAACAAGCACTCACTTGGAACTTACTTCATGCTATCATTTGAAAAGTGAGTTTTGGGGTAAAAGTTATCCTTTTTTTAGAGTGAAAAATGTGGCATCTTTACACTGAGCAAAAGTGCTAGACAGGCATGATCCGAGTGGCTTTTCTCTTTAACCTTTAATCTCAGCACCAGACCTAGAGGTCTCAAAAGGAAGGAAGTGATGAATGAAGCAAGTTTACTAGAAAATGAAGTAAGTTAACTACACAAGAGAGCAGTAAACTGTTTGCATGTTGATCTGACAACATCTTGAGGCAGAGGTGGATTTAGGGCAGCACGACCATGTCCCCCACATTGGGTGCCGAGCCGAGGTGGGTGCCACAGGCCATTGCAACTATGCTGGAGTGCCCATGCAGAGCAGAAGGCGACAGACAGGGGGTGCCAAATTTTGGCCTCACACAGGGCACCACTGAAATCTGAAAGGACCAGGCCCATCCCTGCTTGAGGGCATCATGTTGACTCCTCCTTTCTACAATTACATGCATATTGAGTTCAAACCATGGTTGAAATGTCACAAAAGGAAGAGCAAGGTTGAGTAAACTAAGCAATTGCTAAAGACCTTTGCTCTATTTGCATAGTTTTCCAGCCCTGAACTCATAAGGCTAGGGTGGGTTATAAATCTAATTAACAAAGTCAAATTCTACCTCATATATCAGTGCATGTGCCTAACATAAGCCTTGTGTGCAAAATGTCCCAGGTTCAATCCCAGCACCTCCAGTTAGGGCTGGAATTCTGACGAGCTGTTGCTAGTATACAATACTGGGCAAGATGGTCTAGTGGTCTGATCTGGTAAAAGACACTTCTCTCCTGTGTATCTTTTGGGTGTTGAATTTGGCTTTCTGCAGCAGAGAACATGAAAGCCCCGCTCATTCATGTATTTATTATAAAATATTCCTATAAAATACTCAAGATGGCTTTCAGCTAGGGCAAAATTGGCCGACTATAACCAACAAATAAAACAAGAGGAATAACGCCAAGGAAAGCAACTTCAGAAAGAAATGCCCTCATATAGCTCCAATGTTAATAGATTAAAAGTATTTAATGCTGGCACCATGAATGCCTATTATGACTCTGAGATTACCGGCCATTACGAGCTTCAGCATCGTTCACTGAGTACAAAACGAAACCAAACATGCTTATCCTGCTAACAGAGGTGCTTAGGGAAATAAAGGCAATATAGCCACATGGCAAGTTTCAATCACTTCCTGGCTCGTTAACAAACTTTCCCCCTCCGCCTCTCCGAGCAGACACTTTGCTTCCCAGCTACGGTGTTTTCCCCAAGCAATTTTATACAATGAGACGGTAACAGTTGTTTGTCTGATAAAGCACGTACAATTTAGAACACAGATGTTTGATTATTATTTATTTCTCTCCAAAGCTTGCTAATTCAGTCCCAAATGATCTCTCTCTCCCTCCCTTTTGCCTAAATTTAATTTGGAATGTATGTTGTTGGTAAGTGACAGATAGTTTAATTATTAATAGGATCCCGCAATGCAAGGCACCGCCATCTTTAAGGTCACCTGGGGCCAAACAACCACAGCTTCCATCGCTCCTTATGCTACTGGGATTCCTTGAATGATGCACAGGTAATTACAAAATTTGTGCCAAATCTGCATGTGTTGTGCCCTTTCCTCAACATTTGTGCTTGCCTATGGTTTTGCAAAATACTCCAGTTGCAATGAAATGGTAATGGATCACGAGAGACTCTGGGAATACCCTTCTTTTGGGGGGGATGGTAAATTGTCAAGGGAGCTGAGGAATGGAGGTGGGGAAAAGGAAAATGTCACGAATGGATTTTAAAACCACAGCGTATGTGGCTGAAATTAAAGTTGGCACTCGCACAAAGAGGAAGTTCAGAAAGAGATGCTGTTACAAGTTGAATCAATATTCAGAAGGCATAATCTTTATAGCACTCAGCAAAATGCTTGGATTCAAACATTTTTGCAGTGAAAATAGGAATGTCAAAGAGTGGAAAATACCCCCCCCCCCGAACCCTATTTTTGTGGCTTTAATGATTTTCCATGCCTTGTATTCTACACTTTTCTGCACTATGAGATTCCACCCAACCAGGGACCATGAAGTGAATAAGATTGTGTGATCATGCTGTATAACCAAACATATCTGAATATTTGAACAACGCTTTGCCTTTAGTTTGAACAGATACAAGAATAGTATGATTCCAATGACAGACCCTCCAAGTGTCCCTATTTTCCAGGCACATCTCAGATTTAGAGAAGCCGTCCTGGTTTCTGATTTGATGCTGGAATCTCCCGCTTTTCCTAGGATGTCCCTATTGTCACTGGAGAAATGTTGAAGGGAATAGAGTTATCTGACCCCCAAGATGTCAGAAGGAAGGCAATCCTGTTTAGGGAAGGTTTTTTTTTTTTAAAAAAGTTCAATGTATTATTATGTTTTCATATATGTTGGAAGCTGCCCAGTGTGGCTGAGGCAGCCCAGTAAGAGGTGTGAGGTATAAATAGTAAAATTACCATTATGAAATGGGACATCCCAATTTTCATTTCATTGAGAAATTTTGGAGCGTATGCAGTGATCAAGCCTTAACAACTTAGCCCTGAAAGAACCTATGTACCTAACAGTTGTATGCAAGCAAAGCTCTGTTCACACCTTCTGCTGAGGGTGTAGAAGCTGGAGACATAGTCAGCAAACAAAAAACCTTCTCTCCATCTATGCATTTAGCACAGATATGCAAGGAAATGCAAAGTGCATTTCTAACCAGGGGCGTACAAAGATAGGGGCAGTGGGGGCGGCGCGCCCCGAGTGACGCAATCCCAGGGGCATCATCGCCGCTGCCCGTCCTGCCCAAAACGCCTGCCCTGCCCCTGCGCATGGTGCACCCCGCCCCAAAACATTCCGCTACATCACTGCACACAGCGCGCCCCACCCCCAAAACGTGTGCCCCGCCTCCAGAACGCGCAACACGTCACTGGGGGCAGCGCACCTGCTCTCCGCCCTGGGTGGCGGAGCATGAAGCTCTGCCGCTGTTTCTAACTGCAGTTATTGAATGTTTGGAGGGTGGTGCAAGGCTGTACCCATTGGCTCTCACCCCAATCTCCACACCTTCACAAAAGTTGTGTACTGAGCCCTGCATGCATACCACTGTACAGACTTAGTTGATGGTCTTCATCAGGAGCATGGTCCGGGTTTCAGATCACTTGTATAGAGCCTGTGTGCATACAGTTGTTACAACACAGATCCATTTGCTGGGTGCATAGAGCTTAGGGCCAAGCTACATGTGACATCATGTTCTGAGACTTCACACAAAAAAGCTCAACAACTTTTTGAAATATGGCAACCTTACCTTAAGTGTATGTGGGTTTTTTGTTTGTTTGGACAAACAGCCAGTCCAGTCCCCAATCCAGATTGAGACCCCAGCATGAAAGAGGGCATTAGCATTTTGTTGTGTCCCCCCAGTCTCTCAGGGTGACTCTGTGGCCCATGTAGCTTTACCCTAAGAGGCTGGCCGATGGGTGCAATTCTGCTCTCTCCTCAATGTGTTTGGGACATTCCCTGACTGGCTATGCTACACTGTGAAATTATGCCTCCACTCTCCCAGCCCCCCCCCCAAATATGCTCCTTTCAGTCCCCTTTTTGGTGATCATTATTTACTCAAATGAAAAGAGCATGTTCATCACTGAATGGTATCGCTGTAGAAGTTAGAGATTAGTTAAGTATCTATCATAGTTTTTATTCATTTTTATTAAGAATTTCCTTTGTCCAAAAAGGGGAAAAAGAAAATAAAAGGTTTTTTTTAAAGGCATTTTTCTGGAGAATTGTACTTCAAGACATTTTTTTAAAAAGGGGGATGGGAGGAACTTCATCATTGAACTGAATAGCCATGCTTCTGGTGCTGTTTTTAATTGCTAATGATTATATAAAGGACGTTGACTTGCTTGCTCTGTTGTAAATTGATACAAATTGTATTTCAGCAAGAACTACTTTATACTTGGAATAAAGGTATTCTTATTAGGAGGGGAGCTGTTGACATTTGAAGCTGTAGCACATGAGGAGATGAGGGCTAGGAAACTGGGGTGTAGCTTAAGGAGCTGAAGGTCAAAGATGGGATGTTAGGGGCTGAGCATGAAGCAGACAAAGTTAACCCTCCACATCAAATGTTTTGCCTCCATGAGTAGAGGATGTTTCCCTACTGCTGTAGACAATAGTAGAGCTGGAACTGGAGCTAATATGCTCCTGTAGGGTCACCTCATCTGATTAGTTATGCCCTATTCAGAAGAAGAAGAGTTTGGACTTGATATCCCACTTTATCACTATGCTAAGCAGCTCACAATCTCCTTTCCCTTCCTCCCCTACAACAAACACTCGGTGATATGAGTAATGCCTGCATAGGGCTATTGTGTCCCTTGAATATGAAGCCTCCAATTTTAGCTATCTGCTAAGCATTCAGTCCATCGTAGGAGCCAACTCCTAGAGAGGTCTTCGGCCCCCCAATAAAATATTTGAGGTGGCCATCCCCCAAAGTTGATGGCATTGTCATTCAAATGGTATGTGTGCACCACATCATGTGATTGATTATGTGAGGTGGGGCTTACCTGGGGCCCCAAAAACCTTATTCAAGTTGGCACCCCTACAGTCACATCTATAATGATTTGGTTAGCCTCGTGGTCACTGCTTCGACCACCCCTGGCCACCATTTAAGATGGAATTATGTGAATGATACAACTGGTATTAAATAAACAAACAATATGTGGTTTATACCTAAACACAATTTCTGCAATTCAGGTTGCTTCAAAGTCAACTACAGCAAGTCTGTTTGAAATTAACTTTAAATGTTAACCTCTTACCAGAAGGGGCCAGCGATGCTCAAATTTTGGGGTGTGTGTCGGGGTAATAGGTTTTCAAAGAAATTGCTGCTTGGGGTGACAAACCACAAATTCCCAAGCACTTACATCTTGAGCTAAGAAATACCTTCTTTAAGGAAAGGTCACCGTGACAGTGACAAAAGGTTGTTAACTCTCACTCCTCATGGGGGGAAGGAGCAAGTGAAACTTTTAATGCTTGGAGTGACTCAGATGGGAAATGACAAGGGACTCAAAGAATTGCAGAGGTGTGACATCCTCCAGCTGGAAAAGAAACTGTTCCTTTTTGTTGTTGTTGTTGTTCTCCTGTCAAAATGCAGCAGATGCCAATGTAAACAAAATTAAATTCATGCAAAGGTAAGACAAGTTCACTGGAACAAATGCTAGTCATTTGCAAAAATGTCCACATTCAGCCTTGCATGAGACACGGTAGCATATTGTGCCTTTCCCACCCCAGATCATTAAAGATGGACATACTCTTAATTTGCATAGTCCCCTCCCTCCTGGGTTCCCCCCGCCCTCCTTCCTTTTTTTGGTCAAAGATTCTTGGCACTTGCTCACACAAACAAACTTTGCTAACAGCTTTAAACTTGGAAGGCCCGCTTTTTAAATATTTGCCGCTACATAATTGAAACAGCTGTTTTAATGAGATACCTACTGTCATCATTTTACCCTGGCTGAGCTGGGTGACAACAAAGCAGTAATAACGAATTCAATAATAATTAACTCGGGTCATCTGCTCATCTGTCATGGCTCATCAGCTTTAGGGAGAAAAATCCCAGTGAACTTCTCTCTTTTGTGAGCTTTCCAAAAACTCTGCAATAAAATGCTTAGAGAGGACTCTAGGTAGCCCTTCAAAAGTTCTAAGCAAACTGGTAAGTAGGTTAATTAAATTTTATGCATGTTTAAATGCTAATGATTACATTCCTAACATTACAGTGTAATCTGTTATGGAATGATGTCATGCAAGCAGTGGTTTTTAGTGCCTAACACATTTCCATCCTGATGTGGAGAAGCTCTGGATCATTTATCAGAGGGCAGGAGTTGACAGTGGGTTTTTGGAGCCAGGTTTTACAGTCAGATCCTCTCCCCCTGTGTTGAATGTTAAATAGGGAAGTTACAGGGAAACAGATACTTGAAGCTCCAAGTTCTACAACGCGGAGTGACCTGATATGTCCATAACCAATCTGTCTGAGTTCAAGAGTGGGAACCTAGTAAAGATCTCATCACACTGCTACAATTCTCCAGAGGATCAGTTACAATAACTTGGTTGAAGTATTCTAAACAACTTATTTTTCTATCTGGAGCTGAGCTGACTATTTTTGGATAGGTGTTAGCCGAAGGTACAGGGGGAAATGAAATACCTTTTAAGGTAATATCCTCTTGCAACCTTCACTATTGGTTTTGTGGCAGTGGTGTTCATCACAGCATCATCCCCAAAGAACATTCTGGGGAGAAATTAAGGTGAACTGCTTCTACTGCTGCATTGAGTTCCACTCTTCTCTCCTAAAAACAACTCTCCCTTTCATTGTTATCACCTGTAAACAAAGCAGAAGAAATAATAGACTAATTAGATCCACCAGGATAAAGCATACAGGACTTAAGTGTATTTTTTGTTGACCTAAGGTTTGAAGCCCATATTTTGGGGAGGGGAAACTTCAAAGTGAAGAAGATGACGACTCCTCTTTTGCATTCTGGGAGGCAATGTGATTTTGGAGATTGGGTTGCAAACTAACTGGCACTCTCACAGGCTCCTGCAGACTCCTTGCTGCCTGTGGCTACCATTTGCTTCCCCACAATAGGCGTGGAATTACATTTAAAGCATTATGATACCCCTTTAAACCCCTATTTCCCTTCAGAGCTACAATTCCCTGAGTGGTTTAACAATCCATTGATCTTCACAGGGAACTCTGGGAATTGTAGCTTGTGGGGACGGGATTGGGGTCTCCTCACAACTCTCAGGATGGACCATTGACCAATTATAGCTCTCACAGTTCTCTGGGGAAGCCATGGCAGTTCACAGTGAGTTAAAAGTATGGTGTGAATGCGGCCTCTGTGTCATGACATAGCATTTCTCCAAGTACATTCAGAGGGAAAATGGTGTTCCCCAAACTGATGGTCACCATTTGCTTCCCTCCAATGCCAGGACAGCAGTATTCTGGGAAGAAAATGCTTCCCCCGCAGTGGCAGCTATAACATTATTGCATAGTATCATTCTCAGGCATTTTGGAGATAACAAATAGTAGCTGCAATCAGCCAGGAGGTCATAGGAATGCAGATACATTTTGCTCTCTTTGTTTCCCCAAGTTCTCCCTAACTGCCCCTCTGAACTTTCATGGTTTGGAAGGTCTGTGAAAGTGCAATCACCATCCCTTAGTAATATAATATTGAGGTACTTTAGAGCATTCTTAAAAGTGTTACTGAGACATGTGAAGCATTTTTTAACACCCTGAGTTGTTGTATCAAATAACTGCTAGGTTATTCTTACTATGTTAATTAGAATGTTTCACTGAAGTTAAATAAAAAGTTTGATTAAGTTTATATTTTTTTAAAAAAAATATTTTTATTAAGAATTTTTTTATAAAGAAAAAGAACAATAACATATCTTACCATAATCGAACATTCAAATAATCCACACACAAAAAAGAAAACAAAAAATATTTACAAATCAAAATGATAATTACTTCTAACTTAATTTCACTCCTGGACTTCCTCGTGCCCCCTATGTAGCGATTCATTGCATATCCTTTCACGCAGGTTCTATTCGTATTTTATATCTATAATTACCATTACCCCATTTTCTTTAAACTTTAACATCCATTATATAATTCTAATTTATATTTTAAAAATCTCTCCCTTAATTCTCAACCTGCAACATACACAATTGCTTATATTGCTCTTCTTATATGGGTTTGATTAAGTTTAAACTAAAAAAAAAATACTCTTCAGTAACAAGAAAATGGGTCTGTTTCTAGTTCACATCCTATAATGTGTGTAAATACATGTGTGATACACAATAGCTGCATATCAAGTGCACTGGTTCTCATCCCCTGTGGAGATACCTGCTCAGAGAAAGAGGTTTCCTTCCATGTGTGGGTCACCTCCAAGACATGCACAGGGGACATTTGTATAGGGAGAAAATCCCCTCATTTAGCAGTCTAGCCTAGCCTAGCCCACACAAATAATTAGTGAGGTGGTAAACTGTTCATAGACAAAATTGCATAGAAACTTCTGTATATTATTAAGAGAAATTTCATGATAAACTGTTGATGAATTTTCATGAGGGCATTAAAAATAAATAAAGCAAACTGACGTCAAAACATGAAGAACTGAGTTTAGGATTGTGGAAAAATAAGAAACCGGGAGAAGCCAAAATTGACTGATTCACTCACCCTTAGAAGTATGGAATGCATGATTTCATAAATATCAAGAGAAATACAGTAACAAAACAGAACCTGCACCCTCCTATGGTAAGGACCATAGCTGCCAAGTTTTCACTTTTCTCGCGAGGAAGCCTATTCAGCATAAGGGAAAATCCCTGTAAAAAAGGGATAACTTGGCAGCTATGGTAAGGACAGGTCCAGGTTCTGAGAAAGTTCAATGGCTTATAATGGTTTCCAGAGGCATTACCTTGAGGAGGCAGGGTTTCTTCAACCAATATTTCAGAGCTTGTCAAGTTGGTGAAATGGGCTCAGGAACTGCCACCATTACTCCTCAGGTTTGTCAGTCTCACCGAAACAAAAGTATTCAGCTACTGGGGTGAAAGCACCAGCTCACATTCAGGCATTGGGTTGGGAGAAGGAAGGATTTTTAGCTATTGAAGGGAGGGGTTTGTCAATTGTGTTATTGAGCTAAATCTGATCATATAGTTGCATTGTCTAATTCTGATTGTATGGCTTAGCCCCTCCCCCCAATATCCCTGGGATGTCTTGCTTAAAATGCTTTTTTCTTTGCCTCTCTCTGTGTGCCAAAGTGGAACAGCAAAAAGAACAGGATGCCCAGCTTACTATCAAGGCCGGATGGCTGGCCTTGTCTGACGCTATCAGTCTGATGCACAGAACAGGCACTCAAGGCTGCTGGAGGATGCTACCGGGGTAGCATTGCTGAGTCAGCATGTGTTTATGACAGGATACGGATCTTCCTTATATGGATATGTACTTGTGCCCCCCCTTGCGTGCGCACATTTACAGAGGAGGGGGAAGGAGCCCAAGAAGTGTATAAGAATGTTTGCAAATTTGTGTTTCTTTACTCTTGTTGTGGAGCTGACCACCAAGAATCTCTTAAATATTTAAGAATTTAATTCTTTCTCTGGATTCAACCCCTGGTGTCATTATTGGCTGTCTCTGTCCCTGCCTGGGCGCAACTTAAGAATCCTTATTAGCTAATAAGGCTACACTATGACTGCTTCAAGGCTAAAAAAAAGGGTAGGGTAGGGTAGGGTAGAGACATTACCTCCTATTCCACTATCAAAGACTAATATTCAGGCAACATAATCCTATGTAGGTCATATCCACACCATGTAATTAAAGTATGTTTATGCCACTTTAACAGTTATGGATTTCCCCCAAGAATTATTACGGTAGTTAAGGTAGCTGAGAGTTGTTAGGAGACCCCTCATAGAGCTACATTTCCAGCACTCTTAACAAACAACAGTTCTCAGAACTCAGCAATTTTCTTCACATTTCTCCTAATATGCACATTTTGGAAACATTTATTTCCTAATATAATGCATGTTTGTATGTTGTTTTCACTAGTACATGCCTTTTTGTGCACCGTTTTCCCTAATCTATTATTTTTTGTGGGAGTGCATTTTCTGGAGAACTGGATTGCAAAATTCAGAGAAGTGCAAATATTTTATTTGCAAATAGCCATATGAAATAAGGCAGTAAGAAAAACCCCGAACTTCAGGTCTCTTATTACTGAATTCCAGCAGAAACGTACACCCTCTTGGCTGGGCTGCATCAAGGCCACAAGAATGATTTCACTGCCCTGCCTCTTTTACTTGTTCAAAGTTATAGCAATAGCCCCCCCCCCCAAAAAAAACCCTTTTAAAGTGGCAAGCCCTTTTATTAAAGTTTATTCTTCAGAGGAAGAGACCAAGGCTGGGAAGATCAGCAATTCAAGGAGGTGTGGCATTACCTAACTTGAAATGGTAAAACAATACGACCCAATTGCTTAGTGTCTTGATGGTGGTGCATGTTCTGACCAGGTAGCATGGCTCATAATGGAATGCTCAAGGGGTAAAGTCTTCATTAGAGGTTTCCCCATTATGATCACTTCTAAAGATTTTCTGAACAAAATACTTAAGCTGTTTGTGGCTTCTAATCGGAAAGTCTGGAAGACTTGGCTTTCCAAGGTAGCACCCATGTTCCCTCTAGTTGTTCTACTAATTTGTCACCCTCTTTTTTATAATGAATATAGAAATTTTGACTTTGGAGGATGCTAGAAGAGACTTATTAAAAGGGAGCTCTTACTAGCCCAGAATTACAACAAATCTCGCAGAACACAGTTTATGGATCACCTTACTTCAGATTCTCCATTTCATTGGCCAATACAATGTTCAATGGCAAGCCTATCACACATTGTCATCCTTTGAGATGTATACAACAAATTCTCTTGGAAAAGGTTTGTTGCTGCATCTTATAGAGCTCTTACGCACCTTTCAACACTGGCAACATTAAAAAGAGAGAGACCTGAGCAAACCCATTGAAGGTATCTGTTGGAATTTTATTCAGGATAAGCTTCCCTTCTGGTCATCCTCTGTGGGAGCAAGAGAAAATATGCACAAAATAACACCTATCTGGTAATTGTATTCCTCTGTGCTTAATAAATTTAACAGAAACATATTGCCACAATTCTGGAAAAGTGTGGCAACTTGGGGTCTTTTATTCCTATGTGCTCCTTCTTTTTGGGTTAAGGCTTTCCAGGAAATTGAACTGATCATGGCCAAACAATGACTAAAGACTCCAAGATTGCTCTTCCTTCACTCTACAGATGTCCAAGACCTTACAATTTACCTTGTGATGGCAGCACACCTTACAACAGAACTCTAAATGCTGAGTTGTTTGAAATGTGGTTTATACAGGCGTGGGGCTTGATATTAATGGGAAAAACTGACTAACAAAGCTCGAGATTAAAGAAACCAGTTTTATAAAATGTGGCTTAGCTTTATTTCCTCCGTAACTACAAACAAACATGGCTATAGACCACCAGAAACTCATGGGGACACATGGAAAAATACTTTTATTTGAATGAAAATATCTGCCTGCATTTTGAATGAGCCTGGGACTGTGCTTGGAGGTGGGTGGGAAGGAGTTTTCCTTTTTTTATTATGTCTATTAGGAAAATGATAAATAAGATAGAATATGGATATAAATGTTGCAGACCCTTTTTCAGACAGGGAGCATCCTGAAAGATTGACAACTCATTTCCAAGGTTAAAAAAAACATCCATGGTTCTTCTTTGACACCTACACAAAATGGGGTTATGTGACATCTAAATGAAACTCCAGATAGGAATTTGTCTTCTTCATTTTGGACCAGGTTCCAGGCCATCTTCAAGGGCAGCCCTATGTTCAACACATTGCAGTAATCCAGTCTGGAAGTTACCACAGCATGGAATGCAGTGGCAAATTCATTCTTAACCCAAAATGGTGGTAGCTAACAGACCAATCAGAGCTGGAAAAGGCCACCGAGGCCACCTGAGCCTGAAATCATTATGTTGAATCCAGGAGCACCCAAACCTGTGGATCCTCTGCTTTTAAAGAACTACAACCCATGCCAGAAAGGCTGTCTCTCTTCCTCCCAGATATGACAACTCCTAACACATAACTGCTGTCTTTTCAGCATTCAGCCTCCATTAATTGGTCCACACCAAGCCCATCACCATCTCCAAGCACCAGCCCAACACCTCAGACTCCTGTTCCGATTCAACAGATGCAATACAGAGATAGAGCTATGTGCCAACTGCGTATTGATGACACCTCACTCCAGATCTCCTGGCGACAGCTTCCAGCAACTTCATATACATATTAAATAGGATGGGGGACAAGGTGAAACCCTGTGGGAGAGGACAACTACCACGATGCCAAACAGTAGCTTCCTGTAACTACTTTATAGAAATGGCCATGGAGGAAGGAGCAGAACCAATAAAGCACAACATCCCCACCAAGATGCTCCAGGAAGATATTGTGGGCATCAGTATTGAAGGCCACTGAAAATTCAAGGAGAATGAGCAGGATGACACTCCCCCCTCTCTCTCCCAACATATGTCATCAGACAGGGTGACCAAGGCAGTTTTTTGTGCCGTGACCAGACTTGATGCCACACTGGTATGAATGCAAGCAATTTCTCCTCCTTCAGTGGTTTATGCTAAAGTATGACGAGAAAAGGCAATGTGTAAACCTCATGCATACTTGGGTGTAGATGTTAGCACAGCATTTGGATGGAATTGGGAGATATGCAGGCCTTGGAAATGGATTAAATGCACATACATTTCATAATGAGTGGCTGTAATGAATCGCAAATGAATTATAATAAAATATGAAGTTTTTAAAAAAGAAAACGACCCAAAGCAGAACGTTGCTGAGAAAACATTAACAGTTTTTCACTGCATGCTATTGTCAAAGTAAATAACTCCCAAAGACAAACTTACAAAATGGTTTCAACTCTAATGTGATGTGGAAAGTCAGTCATTTAATTTGTTAATTAGTATTATGCCAGAAACTATCTATTCAATATGAAGCAAATATGTTTACAATCTTATCTGCCATCTGTTTAATAGATGGGAGAATACTTAGCTCTGGATTCTTTTACAATTTGTTCCACAATTAGTGGAACAGGATGATGGTACACACACACACACACACACACACACATTTATATACCACTACTCCAAATATCTTTATCTAGAAAAAGGTGTATACATTCTCAAGCACTTTTTCCACAGTGGGGAGCACATCTCAAAAGGAGACAGTACATTACTGTTGCTGTTCAAGATTGGCAGTTATAACAGCAGAAAGCAGATGTTTGTCAATTACAGGGACAAAAGTATATATGTGGGGAATGTCCTTTAAAATAATAGAGAAAGGTATTGGGTCCTGACCCATAGTCTAGAGTTTCAGACCAGTTGTTATGGTTCATCTATAAAGGGGTCTAAATGCTTAGAATACTCTCAGTCTATTTCTACAATCAGCAATTGTAGCAGATTTCTTATGAAGAGAATCCATAATTATGCAGTACACTAGTCATTAAAGTGAATTCTCAAGGTGCTTCTACAATTGCTTATTAAAAAGGGATATTAAATCTTCATTTTACAAAGTAGCTGATTTTTCTTTTTTTAAAATAACAATAATTTAATCAGCTATCATTAGGCAGCAGTGTAACTTCTTTGCCTGGTTCAATTTATACATTTCTTTGTACTTCATTCTTAATCGTTCTAAACTTCCTGCAGTTGAGAAGATATCTGTATATATAACATATATCACACACACACACACACACGCACACACACACACACACACAAAATCATTTTCCCTCCTTAATATGTCTGTAGCAACTCAAACTTTCATTTTCATCTCAGTTTCTATGAACTAAGTTTTAAATTTTAAATTTAATTATTTAAATGATACACTTTTAACTTCATAGAACTGGTTTTAGAACACTTCTGTTTAGTATTTCTGAACACAGATAAACTGATCAATGAGCAGTTGAGAGTACAGATTTTTTCCTCCCCCCCCCCACCTTAGGAAACAGGAATTGTAAAACTGTGAAAACATGCACCACTATTGTACCCAATATGTCATTTTAAAAAACAAAAAAAACCTTATACATATATATATTTCCAAATAGCAACATTTTTTTGGAGGGGGCGTAATTCCCCAAAATTAGGTATAGCATGATTCTGACAACAACACAGCATAATCACATATTATCATGCTTAAAAGTATTAGAAGTGTGGTTAGTATCATCTCTCTAGTTCAGAATCACTCTTCATTTGTGCAACTTGACGAAAGTATCATTCACAAGGCAGTTCTGAATTTCCTTTATTCCCCACCCCTCATTTCTGGAAAAGGTTAAAACGGCAACAGGTGGATCATTTATTTTAAGGACTTACCAAAATTAACTGATTATTGTCCTGCCCCCCTGTTAGTCAGCAGCAGAGGGAAATGAACCAAGGGGCTTACGAATGAGAAGAAGCAATATTTCATATCTAAGCCTGAACGCTCACCTGCATGCTGCGTAAGATGTACCGCTATAGGTCTCCCTTTGCAGGAATATAGAAGAGCAAAGGTGATTAGGTGGGAAAATATTCTTCAGAGGCACACAAACCCCTTGTCTTGCCCTCCAAGTGCGAGGCTGCATGTTTTGGTGATATATAATTCTACGAGAGGCTCCGTGGGGGCAAGCAAAGTTGTCATGTCGGTGCACTCGGTTTGAAAATGGTTTTCACTTTTTAATTTCATTTGTTTTGCCGTGTGGAACTGACCTCATGAGCTTTTGGATCCTTAGGGAAAATCTCTTCTGAGCCAGCCACGTCTGTGTGTAAACAATGTCCCTTTGTGACATGACTGCTTCTCCCAAGTTTCATTTCTCTCGCTTCCCCCCCCCCTTCTTCTTCCAACCCACTATTACTCGTGCTCTTGAGGCAGAATGGGGGACGGGTGAGAATTTGCTCTTGAGTTTGATATAATAGGATTCAACTGCTCTCTAATATTCCCAACAATGATGGAGGCTTAACCCCTTAAAATATTTGCCAAGGATATAAAGAAGAAGAGAAAACCCACAACTGCGGAGGTCAGGAACTCAACATCTGTGCTTTGGCTGCAAGGGGTATTTGTATGTGCAAACCAATAAAAGGAGGGGGGAAATTAATTGTGTTTGTAAGATAACAAGGTTTAGTTACAGAGGCACCTGACTCCTTCAAACCTTCTGGATACAATGTATAATAGTCCAGTAGTAGACATTACAGGATTAAATCCATTGTAACATTCTAAAAATCAATTCATCTGTTCCTAATAGTGTTTCAATAGTATCCTAGTAACCTCTCCTGTGAAGCTTCATAGGGTTTGTATTTGCAAACACTATTTACAAAAAAAGAGAGGAAAAAGAGAGCCTTGCATTGAAGGAGGAGAAGAAGGGGAGAGGGGGGAAAAAGAAGAAGAAAAGCTTGTGTTAAATCTCTTCACAGAGATTGAACTGCTGGAAGAGGGGCAAGTTCCAATGTGGGCAAGTGTATTTGCCAAGATGCCATATGGGACCCATGGTTGGGACTTTTTTTCCTGGAATAATTAAATGTTGATGGCAGAGTTCAAATGGATCATTAAAATTCAAAAGTGTAAGAAACAGATTTTTTCTTATGTTGCTGAACGCTCCAGAGGGCTGAATAGCTAGCAGAAGTGAGGCAGGCTGCGGCAGTGATCAGCGTGTGCTGCGATAGTACTAATTTGATCATAATATAGTCATCTCTGAAGATTACAGCTATTCAATTAAATATTCTAATTAACCTGAAGTATTAGGCAAATGATACTAATTACAAATATTCTCCTGAGATTCACAGCAATGAAAATCCCACTTGCAACTGATACTTCTAGCCAATGTTTCGTAACACAATGTCCTATATCATAGGCTTTCAGAATATTAAAATGCAGTTAATTTGCCTAAACCTCATTTGTTTAATGGCATTAGCATTTTGTTTGAAATTGTAATAAACGTACATCCCGCTTTCAAGTAAAATTTAAAATGAGTGTACTCTTGGGGTAACTTAAGATTCCTGTTTACAGACCTAGCACTTTATCCAGTCAGCGGAACAGTTTGAGCTTAACTTTCAGCCATTAAACATATTGAAATTGTTTAAAAATGCTAATAATTTGTCTTTTCAAATAAGAAAAAAGGGATATTTTGCAGTAAAATTTCATTATGTTACCCATGTGACCAGTTTCCTACTGTGAGGGCTCTAATGCTTGAACTTTCCCTGTAGTTTTTCTCTCCCTCCCCCTTTTCCTTTTCTTTCCTCCTTCTCTGTTTTATTTTCCTTCCAGGCTTTTGTCAATTTATTGTTTTGGGGTGGAAGTTTTGTTTTGAAAACCTACCTCCAAATAAAACTATCAAAATCCTTCACACTGTAGGTACGACCTTCCACTTTTAACATTTGCATCAGCCTCAAAATGTGTAGATATAATATTTAATTCTCTATGTAATGAGAATTAAATCATTAGTTATATTGGAATAGTCTGTTGTTCCTTTCATTTCAGGAAGCTATTTGCGTTATGTTGCCAGATACGAAGCTAGCGAATGAGGAAGCAACCAGCAGAGGCTCAGTTCTCATGGAGGTGGTACGTTTGTGACTGTACAGCCATTTCAAACTGCAGGTGGGGCTCAAAGGACTGAGAGTTCCTTCCTCCCACAAGAAAGCTTCCTTCCATATAAATGGTTACCCTCTCGGAACGAACGCTATGCCAAAACCCGTCTACCTGACACCCAGCTTTCAGTGTGAAGGGAATTCGTTGCATAGGACACAGTTAGTCATGTGAGCTCCCGCTCACTATCTGAATCAGACCAGTATGTGGCATCGTAGAGCAGTATCGCTGAGAAGCACAGCTCTACTCCCTGTGCCCAGCAAGCTGGCACATTAACTCCCATTAGGTGGGCAAGCTTGGCCCAGGCAGTAATTGGCCCAAGGGCACCCAGTGAACCTCCTTTATCAGGTATATGAACCCAGGTCTCCCCAGCCAAAGTCCAACCACTGCATCATCCTGTGCCAGCTTACTGTTCTATGACTGTCAGCTGATCACAATAATTTGTATATTGTGTAATGTAACTAATGCTCTTTGGGATATATATATGGACTTTTTGGGGAATGTGGATGTCATAACAAAGTCCCACACTTGAAAATTTACCAGAATCCTACGGGGATGAATCAAGGCACGGGTTTCCCAGCTTAGTGACTTCATTAATTGATCAAAATATGGCCATGGATGTAAAGGCTTTTCCAGCTGCCCAGAGAATACCCAAAGTCACTAAATTAAGGGGGGGGGGGAAATGCAACTGCAAATATTTCATTTTCTGGATATATGCCAGATACAATTGTATACCCTCCAACATTTCTCCAGTTAAAATAGGGACGTCCTATTCTGTAATAATAATTTTTCTATTTATAACCCAGCCACTCTGGGCACCTTCCAACATTAATAAAAACATAATTAAACATTTTTTTTTTTAAAAAAAAACTTCCCTATACAGGGCTACCTTCAGATGGCTGTGTGGAGTGGGGTGGGGGGTCAGATAACTCCATACCCTCCAACATTTCTCCAATGAAAATAGGGACATTCTACCACACCCTCCAACATGTCAGGCGACAGAAGAACCAACCCCCACAGCAGGTTGCCAGGAACGGACAAGACAAGGAAAGGTCCTTACCATCTGCTTTTTATTCAATATTCACAGAGAGAGGCTTGGGAATGCAGCATCTTGGAATAATGGCATTATCCCAAGTGAATCTCCACCTCCTCCGTCTCTCCCACTTCCTCATGCTTCATTGCTACAGGTGCTGAAAAGTGCCCTCTGCCTTTGAGCTTTTTGCTCTCCCACTTTCAATGCTTGCTGGGTTTTGTGAGGGGCGGGGTCTGCAATGCTTTCTAAAAACACTGTGTCCATCAGCTATTGTGCCCCGGTGCTTCCTCCTCCTCTCCCATTATTTCCCCTCATCTGCCTGTGATCTCCCTCAAATCCCTGTTGCAATTCTGAACCGTCTTCTTCTTCTCTGGGAGGGTCAAGCTGGGGAGGTGGTCTCCACCATTCCTCCTCTGCCCAGTCCCTGACACAACATTTCTTCACTGAAAATAGGGTCGTTCTAAGGAAAAGTGGGACATTCCGGGATCAAGTCAGAAACCGGCACAGCTTCTGTAAATCTGAGACTGTCCCTGGAAAATAGGGGCATTTGGAGGGTCTGCAATTGTTGGCATTAATACAACTGCATACAAATAATAATATCAGTATGCATTGGGATGTAAATATACACATGGGCAAGTAATATAACTTCCTCCGTGGGTCTCCTCTTTTGGATATTTCATCTATCCAGGCAAGCATGCATGTGAACATCAATCACATAGAGCAGGGGCTGGGCCTGGGCCTTGCCACAAACACCCCCAACTTCTGCATGTGATGTTTGGACACATGAAAGGAGAATCAACACACACATGGGTTTTCTACATGACTGAGCACCCCAAACTGAAGCGGGTGTGCACATTTCTGTGGGTCACAAATACCGGTATTGCCTATAACTGGAAGCTTGCACGACTACTTTACAATTGGCACAATAAAATTTATCCTTCAGCCATTTGTGTGGAAATTAGAATCTACCAGCAGATGCAAACTCAAGAAATATGCGGAGGCAGAATATTTACATCTATCTGGGGTCACCGGAAGTTATGAGAAAGTCGCATGCAGGCACTAGTGTACTGTGCCTACTTTCCATTGCAACAACCCCCCCCCCCCAAACACAGTATGAAGACTTATCTCAAACAAACTAGCACCATCTTTGAATGATGTAAGGCAGGCATCCCCAAACTTCGGCCCTTCAGATGTTTTGGACTACAATTCCTATCATCCCTGACCACTGGTCCTGTTAGCTAGGGATCATGGGAGTTGTAGGCCAAAACATCTGGAGGGCCGCGGTTTGGGGATGCCTGATGTAAGGGATTGCCTGCTGGTTTTACATGTGTACCACATGTACCACTTGTCATGAAAGTATATGTTTTATGTATTTCTCCAACTTCATCCCAACCATCTTCCAAGGAGCAAAGGGCTGTTTACACTGTTAAGAAAAATAATAAAAATAATAATACCCCGCCCATCTGACTGGGTTGCCCCAGCCACTCTGGGCAACTGTTATAGCTGCACTCATTTATCTCCCCAACTCTGTGAGGTAGGTTAGGCTGATCTGTAGTGCTTATCTCGGGAATGCAGAAACTGTGACCCTCACAATGTTATTGGGCTGCAGCTCCCACCATCCCTGACCCCTGTCTATGCCATCTGGGGAGAATGCGTGTCATCACCCAACATTATCTAGAGGGCCACAGCTGCTCCACCCTTGGCCTAACCCAAAGTCACTAAATTACTCCCTGTCTGAGGGTTGGTGGTAGAGCTGAGCCTGCATAGCATACAAATGAACTGCAAATAGCATACACGATAAGATTAAGCCAGTGATATTATCTGAAATCAGCTGAAAGCACATGCTGCTTTTACCTAGAGCAGGGATGGCTTATCTGTGGCCCTCCAAATGCTTTGGACCAACACCCAGCAGCCTCAAGCAATATGGTGAATGGCCAGGGGCGATGGGAGCAGGAGTCCAACAACATCTAGAAGGCCATAGTTTAGCCACTCCTGGCCTGGGGGCCAACTAGGTGAAAATGTCTTCCAATGATGAAAAATGTAAAGACATTCTTGTGAGAGCTGGAGTCAGAATGAAATTGGAGGGGAGAGGGTTTTGTTCTGTTCTTGTTTTTATTATGTATTTTGTGTTTTTATCTTGTATTTTTATGCTGTGAACTGCCCTGAGATCTATGGATGAAAGGTGGCATGCAAAGTAAACAAACAAACAAACAAACAAACATGGAAATGTGTCTCAAAGAGGAAGACTGAAAGCCATAAATTAGGGCTGTGTGTAAGCTTTGGACAAATCCTGGATTCTGAATTGGGCTGAAATTGCCCAGTGCGGATTTGGGCATTTGCAGGTCACCCTGCCTAGAGTGAGGTCCACACAGAGTGAGCTGCAGCTGTCAAAGAGGGTGAGAGGTGGGATTAGACCTCAGGTCTGATCAAATCGTGGTGTGGCCGGTGGTGAACAGAGGGGATTCTTCCTTTTAAAAGCCACTCCTTTTTTTAGGCACTCGAACACCTTTATTCATTCAATGCTCTTTCGGTGCCAGTGCTGCTCAGCCCCCCTACACAGACAGATGAAAAATAGGAAGGAGGTGGCTTTGTGGTTGCTACAAGAGCCAGCCAATCAGTACTCTACGCAACTGGAGCCTTTTGGAAATAATATAAATTGTTTTCTTCTGAGCTTGATTCAGTTTGGAAGCATGCACGACCAGAAAGGTCAAGTGTTGAGAGCCTAACTAACCATGCTTAAAGATATAGAAGGGAATTGTTGGCTGGTTCAAAATTAGAATTAAATGCAAAGATGTAGAATAAATGTAAGCACATAATGTCTTTCTAAATAAATTAATGATGCATATTTTATAGGCCAAGCCCAAACTTACTTACTTACTTACTTACTTGAAATACACCTCACTGAGTTCTACAGGACTTGCTTCCTTGTAAATATGCTTGGAATTGCATTGTAATCAAATTAATTGGTAGATCAATCAATTAAGAGCCTTAGTGTAGAACAGCAGTGGGAAACCTCTGCCCCCTGGGGTCAAATTAGGCTTGGCAGGGGTCCTCCTAATTTGGACAAGGCATCTTCCCCAAGCCATGCCCAACTGCCCCTCCGCTGACATCATATATGATGCAACTGAAAAGGAAACAATAAGGAACATTAGACTCACAAGAAAGTACCTAGAGAAACTGTGGTTGTTTTACCAATATTGTTTTTAATTACCTTAAAATCTGTGCAGAATGGCACACATGCAGAGTCTCCGAAAAGTCACCTTGAAATCCTCTTCACCAGTTACTAATGACGGCTCCCCACATCAAACAGGGGGTGACTTTTGCGCGGTTGCGCGCAGCCCCCTAGATCCCAGAGTGGCCCCTGGTAGTTCGGACTGGCATCCTCCCCTGGCTGGGTACCTGGGCTCTCTGCCTACCTTAGCCAATTCGGCCAATCCCGTCTGGGGAGGCACTGCCAGGGGATTGGCCAGGTAAGGGGAGGGATTACCCAGCACACACAAAGAAGGCTTTCTAAAACATGCAGGAGTCAGTATGGATACAAGGAGCTCCCCAGTTAAGACTGTTGTCTACCACAAGTTGGATGATACCCAAGATGGTGGCAGGGGAAACAAAGTTAGTGTGCTTATTCCTGCTCCCTCCCCCACATGTTTACTTTCGCCATTGAATAGTGCCTGAACAATGCTGCCATTGAAACATTGTGAATCGGGTTGAAATTCTTACAGCTGCTTCCCAGATAATTCTAGATATTTTACCCAGGAATAGCTGGTGCAGTGAGGCAGTGCTGTCCTCTTGATAGTGTGATGACGGGCCACAAATGGGATAGTGCGGAGACGTGAAGGCAGCAATGTGGGCGCACTGGCAGGGCCAATCTGACACCCCGGTCGAGCCCTGACATTGCTGCCACTTGGCCTGTCCCTGCAGTGTCATGGCAGATGGCAACAGGTTGGAAGCGGTGTGCTTTTGCCCCACCGTGCCAGCTGCTCATGATTTTGTATCAGAAAGGCCCTAAAAATTTGCCTCAACTTTTGCTTTAGGTGAAACTAAGTGGTGAGTTCCAACCCAACAGCAGTTACACTTGACAAGGCTGGAATGTAGAGGAGCCAGAAAGCTCAAGGGAAGAATTTTCTTGCCTTCAGGGTCTTACTGGGACATTTGAAATGAGGATTCTTGTCCAAGGGAAGGAAATACAGGTTTATGAAGAAGGAGATGAGGAACCAGAAAGGCACACGACAGCAGCTCTCTGGACAACGAGCACACAAAAATGGAGACACTGCTCTTGTCTATTGCTGTCTAGAATGCACATGCAAAGGCCTGAGAGAACATTTATATAGAGCCAACAAAGATATGTCATCGTGTACCTACAGAAGGAGTAACATGATACAAGCTGTATTTACGCAGAGAGTTAGTGTAATGCAATGATCTATGGATATGTTCTCTCACAGGGGAGTGAATCTACTAGAGTGATTTACTTTTGTAAAGGAAATGAATACTCTGATGTAATAAAATTGTCATGTACCACATTGATCTCCTTGCTACAGAGGAAGTGGGGAGGAACTTACATTTATATAAAATGAATATAATGGAATAATAAACACGGAGGGAGTAGATATTACAAAGTGATGTGCACATTTACAAGGCAAATAAATGAAATGGAGTGATCCACTTTTATAAGGCAAGGACATTTAGAGAAGTGATATTCACATTTATAGGGGCAAAGAGTCTAGTACGTTCTGGGTTTGTTTGGTTTTTTAAAAAAGAAATGAAAGTACAACCGCAATGAAATCTGACTTTACAACTAATTTTTGTGGGTTGCAAACACTCTGTATCAAAAGCAAAGGCTGCTACCCAAATACTGAAGGGATAATGAAATATGATGTAGTATTTTTCAATGTGATATGTCTAAAACTGCATCTTTGAAAAATCTGCACTGCTGAAAATCAGAGTGGCACACTTTTTTGGGGGGGGGGGGAGGCCGAGAACAGATCAGCTTTTTGAGGGGGGGAGTCTCAAGATTCTCAGGTGATTCTTCCTTGCACCTTATCTGCCACCTGGAGTGGAATTTGCAACAGTGAAAACATGATGTTGCCTTACAGGCACATTCCCCACCTAGCTGATAACGTACCAGCATTCCATCTTTTTGCTTCCATG
Source organism: Zootoca vivipara (assembly GCF_965207765.1). Lineage (NCBI taxonomy): Eukaryota > Metazoa > Chordata > Lepidosauria > Squamata > Lacertidae > Zootoca > Zootoca vivipara. Next base: position 32,515,283 of record NC_142591.1, read on the forward strand.
CCTGGCTGCCACCTTTCAGCTAGTGGTGTTTCTGTAGGGGGAGTCAAGCAGCTGGAAGCCAGATCTACCTTTCCACGTTCCTTGCTCAGGATTACCTTGGGCTCACGATGCCAACCTTGTGTTTGCATTTGATATGACTTGGATCAGGGAATAATTATATTGTCTGTTTCTGTGCACGGAAGAGAATGGAGTTGCTTGACCAGTTTCAGTCACACAAGGCAATTAAAGCGTTGATGTGAATTGTATTTTCGCCTGTATTTGCAAAGAGCGATGGTCCCCCTTCCCCCAATCTATTTTCCTCCTAATTCCCCTTTCCATAATTACAGCTCTCTCTGATGCCACTCCAGTGGCCAGCAGGGGTTACAGTCATAACTTTGCATTCTAAACAGGCAATGTTATGCCAACTGGGGCAGCCAAATTGTTGCCTCTGATGATATCTGGCAGGGACCTACCATGCTGAATGGTCACAAAAACCGGTGCAAGCACAACTATTCTTGTTGAAGCGAAAACAGAGAATCGAGAGAGCACATTTAGCCCAGCTGTTATCAATTATTATATTGACCCCTTGCATTTCAGCTTGGTAACACCATTTATGCTAAAATGTAAAAATAAAAATCCAAAGACTTTCTGCCAGGCTCAAGGAATCTTCCTACGGGCGTCTTGTTCTAGTACAACAAACTTGAAGCTGTGCAATCCTGACTGAAATCCACTTTCTAAAACCAAAGGAGACCAATCCTATGTAGGTGGGCATGCTAAGTCTACTAATTTAAAATGGTTTCATCCATGGATAGCTGGTATTTGTATTGGTTTTTTTTTCTCCTTGACATTTTATCAGTATACTATGTGCTCAAAATGTTTCACATACATTTTATCTGTAATTATACAACACCCTAAAGTAATCTTGTATTTGAAAGGCACTAAAATCCTTTGAGACGGGCCAAGTACATGCTGAACAAGCTGGGGGGGGCGGGAGGGAGGAGGGAGAGATTTTGGCATTTTGAAAGTTAGACGTAATAATGGGGGAGGGGAGGGGAGGGAGAGAATCCAAACAGCAGAATTTCTAATTCCGCGGGGAGCAAATGCTCCCTGGTAATTTCCCCACAAAAATCATGAATAATTTGAAAGTAGTGTTTGAAATATAAAAGCAAGATTACTAGCATTATAAAATACAAACAAATTAATTTATGCATTATTCTTTCATAAAAATGTGTATGTTACCAAACAAGTAAGATTACTAGATGCTGCTTACCTTGCTTTTCATAGAGGTTCTTTGCACTGATCTACAAATGTTGAACCAGCTATTAGTTTAAAAAGAAACAATTTTGCTCTGAATGAAATCAGTATGAAATCAGGCAAGTGTGAAAAGCTGCAAAGTAACTATTTTGTTACATGTTTTTTATGACATAATTATATTGATCTGAAAGACATTCATCCAGAACCACAACCTATTATACCCTATGAAATAAAGAAAGCCTGTATAATCTTTTCAATCACTTGATATTCATGGTCTTATTCAAAGGTCTCTGAATATGTCATGTGTGTAATACCAATGCAAAATTTGGCACCATAGTCACTACCAGCAATATGTTTCAATAAGGTAATTTTCTTGCTGCCTAGGAAGATCAGCGGGGTGCTATCCTGAACAAAAACAGAGTATGACATCTTATTCAAGCATACATCTGGAGGACAAAACTATACTTTATTAAAGGAAAATGGGATTTCAGGATTGTTTTGACAAGCAGTAAAAAACGCTCACCTCACTTTACATACAGTATGGAGTTTAAATTTAAAGCCACAGTAACTAATGGTTGGAAGATTAATGTGAGTCTCATTTCTTCCCATTTTTTAAAGTAAACACCTACAAAAGGGCCGGTTATATTTTGCAAAGGACACACTGAACCGTTGAACTTATAAGGACTTTACACACACAGACACAGACACAGACACAGACACACACACACACACTATTTGGCACTTGGTTTTCTATTGTAACAAATGAAACCGTTTTGGCTTTATTAGTGTTAAGTACTGATAAGATACACTCATCTCCTCCACCCCCAAATTTCTGATGGAATATGATACAAGTGATATGTTGGCCAAACTCACGATGAGAGACTTGGTTTAAATTTGTGCTTTAATGAAATTGAAGTAGTTTTCCTTTGCAAACATTTTCTCTCCCTGGTTATGCTGATTGAGGGAGGGGAGAAGGTACAAAAGAAAGGGAGTGAAAATGACTGCCCCGTGGCCACATGCCACCCCTGCCTTCAAAATGTCACCTTGCAGTTGTGTGACTCTTTACTGCTCCCACCCTCTTTGATGTCATCAAAGGTCAACAAAGCTCAGTAACTTTGTTCTCGGTGATCACATAGTCAACTCCGGCTACATGACAGCACAGAGTTTGTAGCACATTGTAAGCAATGGTAGTTGGTGAACACTGGGACTGGCAGAACAGAAGGCATGGAGGCCAGGAGAAGGAGGATCCCAAGCCAATGACAGAGCCAACTGATTTTAGCCTTTGAGGCTGGTTGATTGGAAGGTTCACAAAGAGGAGACTCATTTAGCAGTTAGCAGCTGGATGCTCAAGCACCCTTACCTAACAGCTGTTGTCATTTGGGGACATGCATCTTTTTTTGGAATAGTGCTTTGAATAGAAAAGCATTGGTTCTTTGCAATCCATTACAAAATGCTGAGGGAAGAATGGGTCATATAACTCAGTGCCTTACATGCAGAAGGTCTGGCATCTCTTGCCTGAAGCCCTGGAGAACCAATATTGAGCTAGATGGACCAATAGTCTTCCATTTTTACCCTGCCTTTCTTCTGCCAAGGATCCCAAAGTGGCATGCATGTGGCTGGCTGCCTGGCAGCCACCCATTCAGGTGCTTACCAGAGCTGCTTCAGCGAGGTGGCGGCTTCAGAAAACCCCATTTTATATTACAAGCAGGAGACTGGATATTTGAACATCCTTCACATTCTGCAGCTCGTATATGCACCCTTAAATAAGAGTGGCAAGCTGCTGCACCCTTTTCTGCTTCTGTGCTTGTTTTGTAAGAGTAAATATTCTTTTTCTTTTTACATAGAGAAGCATTGAAAGATGTATTTCAGCACTTTCAGGTGATGATGAAGTGGTGCTATCCCCACTTCCCACCCACAAATTCCCTGTGTGTAGACCAAACTCACCTTTTGAATACAGGTACTAGAATGGCTAAGATTCACTGAGAACAGGAAGAGCGACCTATTATTGTCAGGGTTTAGAAATACCAGGAAGAACAGCTGATTACATTTCTATAAACAATTGCCCTTGCCTGTTCTAGTGATCATTTGATATCACTCTATTACATTAAACTTACCGAGAAATATTTCTTGCTTTCCCAATCTATGTCCAAAGGACATATTTGCGTATTTTATTTGATCTTTGCAACAATAGCGCTTCAATTCTCCTTCAATTTCCATCTATTTTTTATGTTGTGATGACCTACCATTGTAAACAACAAATTTGACTTGACGTGAGCAACATTGAATGAAGTCTTCCTTAAAAGCAAGGATGCTATTCAAACTTTATATTACATGTTTTCTACCCCAGATTTTGTTCTCAATTTTGCAAATGAAAGGAGATTGATGTTTTGCTCTTTGAGTTTTCAAAATGATTTGCTGGGAGGCTGCAGCTGCAGTCGGAGAATACCACTCACAGCTTGAAAACAGTCAGAGCTGCTAAATGCTTTGTGAAGGGAGGTGGGGCTAAGCATATTAAAAATGGCAGTACTTCAAACATAGGATGGGAAGACCCTCGCCTAATCTGTCCAAATAATAACACCATTAAGAAACTATTAGGGTAATTTTAACCAAGCTAAAAACCCTTGAAGCATTTCAGCTACTTTACCTCAATCACCTCCTCTCAGCAGATGAGAAATTGATGGTTGCCTTTGACTAATCCTCTCAAAATCCACACTATGCTTCACCATGTCGGTTTGTGCATACTCAAAATTGCTCATCTTCACAAAGCGGAAATGTCATTGGCAGACGCAAGGCTTGACAGCAGAGCTTGGAAGGGACGCAAGCAAGAAGATGTGACAGTGATGGATACCTCGGCATTGCTGTGCTTGTTGATGTGAGTGATGGCGGAACAAGAACAATTGGCAAACTGATTTACCTTTGTTTCTGCTATCTTTCTCCAAAAGTCACTTAAAAACAACAACCACCCTACAACGTATTTTTGGCTTTAAATACCCTCTCTTCCCCATACAAAAATGTTTAAAGGTTATATAGCAAAAAAAAAAAAAAGAGGAATGAAGAAATTGTTACTCCTCAGAGCTGCACAAACACTTTGTAATCTTTCCTCAAGTAGCTATCCTCGAAAGTAAGGCCCAGCTCAGTTCTCCCTTGATAACTATAATGAACACTTCTTTAAAACCTACTGTGACTTGCAGGAAAGAAATAGCACCAGTCAAACACTGTGAATGATGTTGCATAGAGCAATATTATGCCACTCTAAATATTCAAGAGGCCCTTGACTAAATAATGAAGGTGGAGGCAATGATTAGCCTGATACCTTTAAGTATGATAGACCCATAGTGAAAAATATGAGCAGAATCTTTTTCATGAAAGTGTGTGTGTGTGTGTGTGTGTGTGTGTGTGTGAAAGAGAGAGACAGGCAGACGGGTGAATTCCCAATAGTGGCAGGATAGGATTTCAGATATGTGTGCGTGGGAAGGTAGCCACAATTTGGCTCAGGAACATAGTATCTCAGGACCGGCTCTCTCCGTATGAACTAACCCAGACCCTGCAATCATAACCTGAGACCTTTTCTCGTGTACCTCCTCCATGAGAGGTCTGGAGGGGGAGAACAGCCTTTATTTGGGTGGCTCCCTACTTGTGGAATATTGTCCCCAGGGAGGCTCACTTGGCACCTTTGTTACATATTTTTAGGCACCAGGCAAAAACTTCCCTCTTCTCCCAAGCCTTTGGCTAATTAAACAATCCATGGCCTTTTGGGTTGAGGGGTGAGGGAGTATCATTTTCATTTGTTACTATGCTTTGTATTTTTGTTTTTGTTTTTGTTTATTTTGTAAACCTCCCTGTGATCCTCCATCCATAAACCCCATACCATCCTTTTGAATTCATTGGGACTTACTTCTGGGTAGATATGTATTGAATTGCACTTGAAATAGTTTGTTCATCCCATTTTCCAATGTGCATCTGAAAGAGTATTTCAAAATTCTCAAGATGGCTCCCTTGATCAGCAATGCTAAGATTAGGCAGAATGCACTAAACAAAGGGGGGAAGTGACCTGCTCTTAAACTTCAGTGGGATTTTTGGCTTGTCTAACTTTCTAAAGCACTTTGCAAATTAAAAGCCCCATATAAATAATAAGCAGCAGGTAATCAAAATGAAGGCATAATTTTATATTTAAACTCTATATTCTTTAGAATTACTACTATGGCTAATCCTGATAGGTGGCGACAAGTACCAACCTGAAATAAGAATCTCTGTGTTGCTTATCCACATATGGAAAATAGCTTGCAAATAAAAGCAAACCTGTGTGGTCCAAGCTGACTATACACTACTTTATGTAGAAACCTCATAGCTCTTGACATATTGACTACAGCTCCACAAAGGCTGCATTATAGGCTTCCAGAAACTCGGAGATCTGAGAGCCTTTATTTTTACAATGGTACAGAAGATCATATTCCTCCGGAAATTATATTGATAGTTCTAAATAACTGAATGGGCTAGAGGTTCTTTTATTTACACATTTCTGCTTCTTGTTCACTTATATTTTATTTCAAATGAGGGTTCAAGCTGTGCTTGTTTCCAGATGTAGGTAATGGTTCTTGTGATTTGGGGAAATGTTTTCCTGGGTGTGTTTCTAAAATGTAAGATTCTGCCCCCTTTGAGACCTGCAGTTTTGTTCTATTTACTCTGTGTGCATTGTGTCTTTACTCTATAAAATATGTGTTCTTGCATGGAGTGCAGATCCCTGGTAATTATAGGTACCAAAATAATGAATTAAATAACCACAGCAGAAAGCATATTACTGATCAAGCTTCTGATACTCAAAACATTTTGGTCAGGATATATATCTATACCTATATAGATAGTTATCTCCTGCTTGGACTATGCAATGGGCTCTACGTGGGGCTACCTTTGAAGGTGTCTTAGAAACTACAGCTAATCCAGAATGCAGCAGCTAGACAGGTGCCTGGGAGGGGCTGCTGGGACCATATGACATTGGTCCTAAAGGAGCTACATTGGCTCTCAGTACATTTCCGAGCACAATTCAAAGTGTTGGTGCTGACCTTTAATGCTCTAAATGAAAACAGCCTTGGTCCTGTATACCTGAGGAGCTTCTCCACTGACATCGTCCAGGCTGGACACTGAGGTCCAGCTCCGAGGGCCTTCTGGTGCTTCTCCCACTGTGAGAAGCTACAGGGAACCAGGCAGAGGGCCTTCTTGGTAGTGGCACCTGTCCTGTGGAACACCCTACCAGCAGATGTCAAGGTGATAAAGAACTATATGACTTTTAGAAGGTGTCTGAAGGCAGCCCTGTACAGGGAAGTTTTTAACGGTTGATTTTTTTATTGTGTTTTTAATATTTTGTTGGGAGATGCCCAGAGTGGAATGACTATACAAAATTAATATCTTCTGAAAAAAAATCTCTGTTGCCATCAGAGCTGACCAGCAAAGCAAAGGTAAAGATATCAGCAGGCCTTTCTTCCATATAAACTTGGTTAGGATTGTGCTGAACATAGACAGAACTGAACAAAGAAAGAACTGAACGAAATTTAATTAAAATGAACATGCAATGTGGATCCGAGCTTCACTCTGATGCATAGCCCATTGTTTAGAAAACTCTGGTGATATGAGAACCACTAAAACCTTTATTTAGCAGACTGAATAAACAAATCAAACATCTTTATAATTTGCTCTTGCCTTTAACTTGAGGGCCCCCCCCACTCTCCCAACAACCCTTCTACATTTTATTGGCAATTTATTACAGTCAGCGGAAGACACCAAAGCCTTAGCAACAAGATCTTGTGATGTGCAAACAAAATGCATTTAATTTGACTCAGTGTATTACAAGCATTATAATCCCTCTTCTGATTTCAACATGATCGACTAATCTCATCTGCTCAGAGGGATAAGCCTTGTCTCGGCCATGATGACAGGCTTAGAGAATGATAAAAATTAGGACATTCTCATAGATTATATACTGTAACAACAGATAAGGCTTATGAATAAAGAATTGACTACAGGTGGTTATTTGTAGAAACATACTAGATTAAAGGGTTAATGGTAGCAAGGTACAATGTCATTTGTAGTTAAATCATGGATACACACAAGTATGGAAAAATCTTTCTCGCCTGTGTAAACACTAAGGGAGATGAAACTACTACTATCATTTTTACAGATGTTTGTAGCTGGTTTTACCATGGCATGGAATGAGAATGCGAAAGAATGTTTGCAGTGAAAGGACAGCCTTTGTTGGCATTTGGGGAAGTTCCATTTGATGGACCATTTATATGATTTAGATCAAGAGGCATAAAAATGAAATGAGCTTGCAGGGTGGGGGTGGGGGAGAGAAATGCTTTCTCATTTTTCTAACTGTATGGCTATGTTAATGCTCTGCTCCAAACTGAATGCCCCCCCCCCTTCTCTATGTTTGCTGGTAGATGAGTTTAGTGCACTTGATTGTCCTCTTGGATCCATAAAAATGTTTTATAGCAGTGAGGAGGGACGTGCCTGAGTGGAAAAAAAACGAGAACTTTCTAACCAATGACAAAGGCTCCTTTATACGCACATCCTTCCAGTTCAAATCTTCAGTGGTTAAATATTGGAGAATGTCTTTGAAAAACAGTAAAAAAAATTAGAGATTATGAACGTAACTGTGCGTAGGATATCTGCTTCAATCTGCTTTGAAAGGGTACAAGGAACATTAATTATTTCATTTTAATATAGAATGGGCTGTGCCAGTATAGGAACAATTCAGTTGCTACAGGTATTTGGCTAGAGCCCCCAGAATTACCATACCAGGATCGTATAATATATACCTGCTAGAGCAGCATCAATACACCATTTGTGACTTTATTAACATAGGAATATAATGTTTGAAACAGTAACTTATACCTAAGGAGTCAAATAGTAATCCTAATCTAGTAAATGACTAGATTATATCTCAAGTACCAGAACCGGCTGCACATTAACATTTAGTACTGAGTAGGTGTTTACTCTTCAACTTTGCAGTTGTATTGATCAACATTTTTATCATTTCACATCTATCTTTCATTAGACTTTCTCCCGGGCAAGTGTTATATACAGAACTAAAGCTCCAAAGCACTGTGGAATAGGGTTCTGCAACAACCACAAGATTTGGTTCAGGCCCTAATTTGGCCTGGACTCATCTGACCAGCGGCCATGGACTTGCCATGGACTCATTTGCCATGGACTCATCTGACCAGCGGCCCAAATTCTCCACTTCTCCCTCTGTCCCTGGTAGGGGTGAGGGAACATGCGATTTGCTGCCATGAACTTGTTGCATGCTGCTGAGTTGACTAACAGTATGTGCTTCTGTTTTCATTCATTGGATTTTTCATCCAATTAATGATTTCAATGAGGGTTTTTTTTTTTTTTTGCTAGTCTCTACCCAAGGAAAGAAGCTCACATTTGCCCTGCTCACATTTGGTTTAGCTGAAATTCTGGCTGTAATTCTAATTAATCTAATCATGATTTTTATATAACAAGGAATGTGGTATCCTAGCAGAGAAGACCTCTCTATTGGGTCTGCCACCTTTACAGTCTCTTATTATGTCAGGAAATTATGCAATGATGAAAATTTATCAGGGTCATGAATCCCACATGGTCACTTAAGTTGTTGCTTGGTAATCTAGGATAACATGGATGAATGAACTCTGTCATTAATGAATATCACTGTCAAGCTGTATCCTAGCAATCCATTTTGAACACCATGCTCAAGTGCCGAGTATTTGCTTGCATTTATTAAATCTGTTTCCAGATAAAAATAACTATAGCTTTAAAAATAGAAACCTTCTAATAATATAACTGTTGCATAATACCTCTGCCACACACATGGTATGAAAAGTAAATAGATGACGGTACTATACACCCTCAATACAATTATGCAACACTTGCTTTCTCTCTCTGATACAAGCTTTGTGACTTCAACAGCTTAAAGGCAGGCAGAAACTCAACTGTTGCAAGAGGATCCTAAATAAAGATACTGGAAGAAGTCAAAGAACTTCTACAAGTGTTTGTATAAACTTAGCAAGGAATTGTAACTGTGATGCCATTTAGCTAGGTCTGAGTTTGCAAAAGGAATTCCTCCTTTATCAATTATAGTTATTAATTAAAAAAATTCATGAAGACAACTATCAAATTTCAGGCCTCCTTTGGTTTTCCCCTATATCATCCAATTCTCAGGTTCTATTGATAATTTTTTTGTTTGTGACTCTTAATTCTGTTTAAAAAGGTTTATTGAGGACTGTTCACGTTTTCATTTCCTCTTGTTACATCTGTATTGCAGACTTCAGCAACAATACATTGAGTACATAATCCTATATCGTCATGAACACTTGAGGAAAGTGCATTATGCGCCCATCCACTTGAAATATATTTATAAATTAAACTATCCAATATCAGGCTCTAAGTGATGATGCTGCAATAAAAAGCAACATTAAAAAATCATTTTGGAAGAAAGCCAAAATGTCATTTATTTGGCGGAGACTTGTTGCGTTTGGCGAGATTACTTAGAAGTGATTTGAGATGCTTTCTTCATAACTGGCATCTCATGTTCACTCCAGAAATGTGGTTTGTAGGGAGCATAAATACCATTAATGACCCTGCAATTAATTCAGTTCCCATTTCCCTAAATGTGGGATACACAGCCTAAAACAGGCTTCACCAACCTGGTGCCCTCCATATGTTTTGGACTACAGTTCCCATTATGGAGCCATTAGGGGAGCTGTAGTTGAAAATATCTGGTGGGCACCACACGGTTGAAGTATTCATTTAGTGACTTAGAAATGCACTGCTGCAGCTCCCATGCTATCTGTGTAAGATAAGAAGCAGGAGCTTAATTGCCGCTGAAAAATTATACATGAGGTCCACATGAGATGATCTTCGTTGGTCACAGAACACTGCCACTAAAGGAAAGAAGGATCTTCTCTTTGTCTGTTCCTCAGTGTGTCCCTCAAAAAATGTTCCAGAAGGTTGGGAGACCCTCTGGAAGCTGATAGGAGATGGTGATGGGGCCTTCATCTTGCCTCTGCTCGGTATCAGTCATGCTCTTCTGTCAGCAGGAGTCCTTCCATGCAAATAGAACAATTATGGATCCAACCTATATGCTCATTATTTTCTACTTCACTTCTGCTTGTAGCACACCTTAGGCAGTGCAGATTAATCTCTTTTGGAGGTGGATAATATGTGGTGAGATGGTTCTGGGTCAGTGCATGGAGATTCTTGGTCTGGAGGGCTGTCAGGGATAGTGTTGTAAGGGATACCCTTCAACTGATTTCCATCTTCTTATTATCTGCTGATTCAACAGTGCTGGCCCATGTAAAAAAAAAATTATTATTATTATTTTAAAACCCACCAAGTTCATTTCATGTAATGGTCCAAAAGGCACGAACTGAAAAAGTAGTGAACTGGGGGGGGTTATTGAAATTGATTGCAATTTAAGACGCATCTGTGACTTTCAGAGTTGTATTCAAAAGTTCCCACCAGCTCTTTCATTTTCTTTAGAAACAGAATAATAGGGCTCAGCTTTTTGTCTGGAAGTTCCTTTTTAGCTGTAGTGAAACCTGAGATGTTATAGGCCAACTATGTCTCTGTGTATTTTAAGGCTTTTGAACAGGACCTTTCTTTCCCCCCTCAAAGTTCCTATTGTCACAAAATTTCAAACTTTAAGCAAAGGGGAAAGGCGGATGGTTTGTAATATATCTGAAAATTTTATTTCACCCCTAAAGACTTTTTTGTTGAGAGGATAAATGAAATAAGAATGTCTACAGGGAACCATCATGTGTTTGTGGCAGGCAAGAAATTCCAAAAATGTTTTAAGTCTCTTTTGCTCCATACTCCTGCAGAAAAGGTTGTATTTCCTTTTTCAGTGCCTATAATCTTTTTAGAACCTTCTCTTTATTGAGCCCATAAACATCACAGCAGAGCAGCAAATCATGATCGTCTGCAGAAACTCCATCAAGGAAGCTACAGAGTAAATGATGCTGAAAAGTTGATGTTCATGACATTAGACACTTGACTAACTTCATGATAGTTTTCCTGATATCCTAAATATTTGATCTAAGTGTCACCCCCCCCTCCACAAATACATTGGATGGTTGGCTCCCAAATGCTTTGTGGCGTGTTGCTAAAGCATCAGTTCAAGTGTTCAGCTGCTAGAAATGTGCATTGTCCACAATATTCAGTTCGGACTCTGATTTGGCACTTTGGATAATGGGCCAATTCAGCTTGAACGGCTTTGGAGGCCTCTAGTCCCAATCAGAATAGAATCATAGAATCATAGAGTTGGAAGAGACCACAAGGGCCATCCAGTCCAACCCCCTGCCAAGCAGGAAACACCATCAAAGCATTCTTGACATATGCCTGTGAAGCCTCTGCTTAAAGACCTCCAGAGAAGGAGACTCCATCACACTCCTTGGTAGCAAATTCCACTGCCGAACAGCTCTTACTGTCAGGAAGTTCTTCCTAATGTTTAGGTGGAATCTTCTTTCTTGAAGTTTGAATCCATTGCTCCGTGTCCGCTTCTCTGGAGCAGCAGAAAACAATTTTTCTCCCTCCTCCATATGACATCCTTTCACATATTTGAAAATGGCTATCATATCACCCCTTAACCTTCTCTTCTCCAGGCTAAACATACCCAGCTCCCTAAGTCGTTCCTCATAAGGCATCATTTGACCATTTTGGTTGCCCTCTTCTGGACACGTTCAAGCTTGTCAGTATCCTTCTTGAACTGTGGTGCCCAGAACTGGACACAGTACTCCAGGTGAGGTCTGACCAGAGCAGAATACAGTGGTACTATTACTTCCCTAGATCTAGATGCTATACTCCTATTGATGCAGCCCAGAATTGCATTGGCTTTTTTAGCTGCTGCATCACACTGCTGTTTGTAAATATCTGTTTGTAAAATCAGTTAAATCAATATCTGTTTATCAATATCTGTATTGTAAAATCAATATCTGTTTGTAAAATCCAAAGTTTGTTGTCTCTCCATTGATTATCTTGAGGAAATCAGCAAATGGCTATGACCTTCTTATTTTACAGAATTGAATCAAATTTGCAGACAAAGTAGCCTATTCTGACTACATAAAGGCTGCTAAATGTGCGTTTTATCCCCACCACCACCACTGATTGAGTTACAAGAACAGAGAAGAACATGGTTGATATATTATTTCAAAGGTTGTCCACCGAAGTGCTATGACTGGAGAAGTCAAGTAAAATATTTCCCTCGGATTAAAAGATAAACCTGTCAGTCACTAAAACTAGACCTAAAACCCTCCCCCCCCTCTCTCCCTTTCTTCTTTTCCTTATATGGCAAACATGGTAAGAAATGCTGCAATTTCTGCAGACACTCTGCCTGCAACCCCATTTGGCTCTCAGTTCCTGAGCTGCTCACAAAGCTTCAGTAGGGCACGGATTCATTTTCCAGCAATTTGGAGGGAGTCATCTTCTCCTCAGGCATCTTCTGAAATTCTCTAAAGTGGTACATTTTAGCTTTCTCTCTGGATCAGTAATTGTACCATTTTGCCTGGGCATCTTTTAGTGAAAGCAGCTCTCCAACATTGTGGAAGATGCTATTACCTCAGTGAAGGAAATAATACCAAATTGGCTGCATTGAAAGAAAAAGGAATATCAATTGCAACTCTAAAATTTGCCCTGCCATCCTCAGAATCAAGACATGAGACACAATAAATGGGCCACAACTTCTTTAATAGACAAGTCTGATCCACCACATTCTAAAACCAAGCTCACCAAACTCAGTGCAGGCACATAGAAAGAGCCAACTGGATCAGGCCAATGGTCCATCTAGTGGTACAGTGTCCTGTTCTCACAATGAGCAACCAGATGCCTGTGGGAAACCTAAAGCAGGATTTGAGCACAAGAGCACTTTCCCTTCCTGTGGCTTCTAGCATCAGGTATTCAGAAGCATTTCTGCCTCTAACTGTGGAGGCAGAATATAGCCATCGTGGCTAGGAGTCACTGACGGCTTTTGTTCCATGAATTGAAGGGTCTTCTGTTCATAGGAGATTTCCAGTTATTGAAAGGGTTCTTTCATGAGTGGTATTCTTCTTCCATGAACAGAATCTCCTTCCATTCATAGAGCGAAGACTTTGGTCCATCCCATTGTCTCATGCTGCTTGCCAGAGGTTTGAGTGTCAGCTCAGTAGCATAACTCTTCTTTACTCTTCACTACCCAAATACCTGAAAGGTGTGTGAAGGAGGCCCCTGAGTCAGTAAGTCTTGGAGTCAGTAAGGGCTCAGTGTCCTGGGAACAATGTCCATAGCACTTACAATCTTATGAAATGGCACACTGTCATTCTGAGAGGGCAGTGTGTGTGTATGGGGAAATGATAGCTGCTGAAAGGTTGCCACCAAAAAGGTCACATTTATGAAAGGGATGAAAAACCTGGGGCCATCCAGATGTGGGATCTGGACTACAATTCCCATCATCCATGACGATTGGCCATTCTGACTAGGACTGATGGAAGTTGGAGTCCAGTAACACCTGGAGCTTCAAAGTTTCCCCATCCCTGCTTTAAGACAAAAAGGAAAGGCCACCACCACTATGATTCATTCAATTTACTGAACTGGTCAACAACCTTCATAATAACCAATAGTCCAACAGACCTCACTACCACCGTTATTCAGTAAATCCCACAACAATGACAAATAATTTTGTCTCCTTCCCCCAATTCTACAAAATGTCTTCCCAATTCATTGCCTCAAGTGAGTCTGTAGTGGGCCATTTTCATTTTATCCCTAGTTTCTTGTCCCCAAACCTTGATGATGGTGGTGATTTTTTGAAATCTCTTGTTCCTATCTGCATTCAATGTAAATATCTGAAAAGGATTTCTGAAAGCACAGAGTTCCCAATCAAGAGGAGCTTTCAAAATATGTTCAACTTAGAAACTCTTTGAGCCTGCAAAAATCTGAAGCAGAGTTCCTACACCCTTTTCCTGCTTAGTTGTATCTCCACTTTAATCCCTTGTGTGTCTAGAGAAACACAAGGGTTCGTAAGTTCAGCTCAATGAAGCTAACATACTTCCTATGACTTACTTTGAGGCTACCTACATAAGCATGGACAACAGAGATGTCTTCACAGCAATACTATTACTACTACTATTACATCGCTGGGTGAGATCATCAGGGGTTTTGGGCTGGGTGTTCATCAGTATACAGATTATTCCCAGGTCTACCTCTCTTTCAAATCAGAACCAGTAAATGCGGTGAAGGTCCTGTGTGAGTGTCGGGAGGCAGTTGGAGGATGGATGGCGGCTAACAGATTGAGGTTGAATCCTTACAAGACAGAAGTACTGTTTGTGGGGGACAGGAGGCAGGCAGGTGTGGAGGACTCCCTGGTCCCGAATGGAGTAACTGTGCCCCTGAAGGACCAGGTGTGCAGCCTGGGAGTCATTTTGGACTCACAGCTGTCCATGGAGGTGCAGGTCAATTCTGTGTCCAGGGCAGCTGTTTACCAGCTCCATCTGGTACGCAGGCTGAGACCTGCCCACGGACAGTCTCGCCAGAGTGGTGCATGCTCTAGTTATCTCTCGCTTGGACTACTGCAATGCGCTCTACGTGGGGCTACCTTTGAAGGTGACCCAGAAACTACAATTAATCCAGAATGCGGCAGCTAGACTGGTGACTGGGAGCAGCCGCCGAGACCACATAACACCGGTCTTGAAAGACCTACATTGGCTTCCAGTACGTTTCCGAGCACAATTCAAAGTGTTGGTGCTGACCTTTAAAGCCCTAAACGGCCTCGGTCCAGTATACCTGAAGGAGCGTCTCCACCTGCATTGTTCTGCCCAGACACTGAGGTCCAGTGCCGAGGGCCTTCTGGCGGTTTCCTCGCTGCGAGAAGCCAAGTTACAGGGAACCAGGCCGAGGGTCTTCTCAGTAGTGGCATCCGCCCTGTGGAACGCCCTCCCAACAGATGTCAAAGAGAAAAAGAACTACCAGACTTTTAGAGGACATCTGAAGGCAGCCCTGTTTAGGGAAGCTTTGAATGTTTAATGAATTGTTAAACATTATATTATTATTATTATTATTATTGCTTACATAATCCTCCCAAGCAGGTTGCAACATTGGCAAAAGAAATGATGTGGGGGTTCCTGGAGTGCAACAGAGAACAAGAGATCTATGCCTGACATGGTAAGGACTGGAATAATCTTTGCCTTTACTATGCTTCTCAGGGAATGTTTAAAGATTTTGAATTGCATGTGATAAACACATTCCAAGTGAATCTAAATTTGGGACATTGAGCATGAACTGCAACCCAGATGTTCTCCACTGAAACACACCCACCTCATCCCCCGGACTCGTTTGTTTGCGACACTGGTCAAATATTATGCCCTCCTGCAAGACTAAAAAATGTTCTCTTACGCTGTGGTTCCATTCACAAATCAGCAGCACATTTCTCCATACCCCGATGTGTCATTAAGAGTTGCTAGTTAAAATTAAATTGCGTTGAGAGTCCGCAAGAGACTAAAATAGTACTAGCCCGGTTCCACTGCCGATATTACATGAAAAGCAAAATATCATCAGAGTGGAACGAGGAAGGTTTATCTGTTGGTGCCAAGTGTATAGCTATAAGCACATGTGCTTGGCACCTGGGGCCATCAACCCGACTGCCAGCATAATTACCAAACACAGAGTAACTGAAAAATATTCAGCTCTTTGAATAGATTGGGTGGAGGGAATCCACAGTCACAGGGAGTCCACCAAAAAGTATTAGTTTTTTATCCACAAAGTAGATCGCAGCTCAATTTTATTCTACTCTTCAGAACACCGATAAAATATTGCTTCTAATCATATGCATTTATTTTGGAAGATTTATATAATAATTGATTGTAATAAAACCTCAAAGTGATTTACACAAAGGATAAAAAAATATTTGTTTTCAGTTAAAAACAACAACAGTTAAAACGACCATTTAAAACATTCAGAAATAATCACAATCTAAGGTAAAGGTAAAGGGACCCCTGACCATTAGGTCCAGTCGTGACCGACTCTGGGGTTGCGCGCTCATCTCGCATTATTGGCCGAGGGAGCCGGCGTATAGCTTCCAGGTCATGTGGCCAGCATGACAAAGCCGCTTCTGGCAAACCAGAGCAGCACATGGAAACGTCGTTTACCTTCCCGCTGTAGCGGTTCCTATTTATCTACTTGCATTTTGATGTGCTTTTGAACTGCTAGGTTGGCAGGAGCTGGGACCGAGCAACGGGAGCTCACCCCGTCACAGAGATTCGAACCGCTGACCTTCTGATCAGCAAGCCCTAGGCTCAGTGGTTTAACCACAGTGCCACCTGGGTCCCTAATCACAATCTATCATAAGCTAAAAAACACACAAAACAGATTAAAACACATGTCGGTATGCTAAATGCCTCGATAGACTTGCCTAAGCAAAAAATATTTTGCCAAAATGAATATAGTGAAGGGATCTGTCATAAGAAGAGCTTGCAGGATCAGAGCAATGGCCCATCTAGTCCAGCATCCTGTTCTCACAGTGGCTGACCAGATGTCTAGGGGAAGCCCACAAGCAGGATTTGAGCATAAGACCACACTACCCTCCTGCGGTTTTACTTAAATTAACATTCAGAAGCATTTCTGCCAGCAGCAAAATATTCAAATAAATTCTTGGGGGCATGGTGTTGGGCTTTATGTTTGGCTTTACTTATTTTTGAGGTGGCTGAGAGGTGTTTTTGAGTCTTTTTTTTTTCATTCTACCAATCATTTCTTTGGTGTGCTACATTCTGCAGCCTTCCTGGCTGCACATATTTCCCAAAATCCCATTACATACTCATTGGAGATTTCTTGTAAGCATGGGAATTGAAATATACTCAGAGTCGAGAGTGGATTTCATGCTCTTTATTCAGCTCTTAGTCATCAAGGAGAAGAAGAGAAGAATGCCCCTTTCCCATAACCATCTGCTTATATACATTATTTACACAATGGGCTTTGCGTGATTGGCTACTTCAGGGCTACACCTGTGGGCCAATCAGTTTGTGGATTGACTTCTGCCAGCAGCCTGATTGGCTGCTCCTGCAGGCCAATCAGGTTGCGGATTCACTTCTACCTGGAGTTGGATTGGGTGGCTCCTGCGGACCAATCAGACTGCTGATTGTGGATCCTATTGTTCTATGATTCAGCTCAGTACATAACAGGAATGTGAGGAGGCTGGATACCATGGATGTCGTTATTTGCAAATGTGTCTCCCTCTCCACCCCACTTTATTTACTTTTGAAGAAACCAGGGCAGAAAGCCTCCTTCCATGAGATAAAAGGAAGAACTTCCCTTAAAAACAAAGTCAGCAGCTGAACTACTATCAGTAGCCATGTTCTCTTTGGCTTTGCCTGCTTCAATGAAAACCGAGGACGAGATATCATGAGGTAACTTCTCCCATGCAGCTTTTTTTCTGATCAGGAAGCATGGGAGGTGGACAGGCTACAGAATGCTGGAGAATGTTTAATGGGCAGAAAAGCACACATCCTCCATTCAACCATCCCAAAACAGTAAAGTATACCCTTCCCCACATGAACAAAAAATCTCCAGTGCCCTGAAAATGAGGGTAAAAAGAGAGAGAGAGAGAGAGAAAACTTTGGAACCTTTAAAAACAAACAAATAGAAGACAAGTATCAAGAAATTGGAGGGCAGGTTTTGCCATAGCACTAATTCAGCCAGGGGTCGGAGAACCATCTCTCTATTAGACGAAGGAATGGAAAGCAAAATCTTCCGTATGCAGGGAAATAAATGTGGCATGCAAGCCACATTTAAAAATTAAAAATAAAAATACACCTGAACACCAGCACTGCTTCCACAAACCCAATCAGTTCATTTGGAGGGTCAGATTTGCCACTGTTTCACAGTGATGCAAACATGATATCTGAGAGCAGCCTTGGGCATTTCTTGCTGTTTCGTTTGGGAGATAGGAGATGCCTCACTTCCAGTTTATCACTCTGCTCTTGTGAAGGAACAGAGTCCTGCCACTTGGTGAACTACATTTGGGGGTCATGAAACCTCTGAGCTGGTGACTGTGCTGCTTGGTGTCCAACGGTGTGCGGGGAGGAGGGAAGGAAGGCGGGGAGGCAAAAAATGTGCCTTACAGCTGTTCTACAGTCAACATCTGCTCTTTCTCCATATCAATTCCATAATCTTTTGTGTTTTAAATATTTGAACTTCTCCTAAATTAAGACAAACAAGCAGCTTTCTGCTTCAATTATTCTAAACACACAGTTCACATAAAAATCATATTCCATTTTGCAAGTATACCTAGGGACAGGGTGAGTTAGAGAGAGAGAGAGAACGAAAGAGAGCGCGCACACACCACTGACCGTAGGCATTCCTGCAATCACATTTGCTTGGCTTAAGCATGACAGTGAAGTACATTAGTGCTAATTATAAACATGAAATCCTGTTTTGTCCTCCTTTGAGATGAATGTACAGTAAGTACAAGAGTACATAAATGGTAGATAAATCAATCTGTGGGTTGTACAATGGTTATCTGATTAGGGTTTTCTTTCAATGAAGTTCTTTCTTTTGGGCATTCACTTGCTTTTTTGAAAAAGTGTGTGTCTATATAGTATTCTACTTTACTTTTTCTAGTAGTAATATTAGTATTATTATTTTAAAAATGTCAAAGACCTCTGATCTAATCTGTCCAGGCAGACATGGAAAGCATCCATGTTTGAAACCCACAAGATCATTATATGGTCAATGAACTCATTTGCAGGGCAGATTGCAATGCCCCATATGTTCATTGGAACCCTTTTGGAGTGGTTTGCTTTTAGATGGGCACAGCGAAGTCTGGCAGAGTGTTGATCTCCTTTGTGGTGAAGTCTTGCCACCCACTGACTACTGGGCAACAGTTTTAGGGTGGCTACACTGTTTTCTGAAAAAGTAATTCTCCTTTTATTCCTCGAAATTCACAAGACACAAAGGGTTTTTTAATTGTTCTGCTAAAATACCAACCCATTTTACAGTAGTGTATGCATAACTGTACATGTAACATCAGACACATATATACTCCAGGTTTCTTTAAGTAACTGGTACATAAATAGATATATGCCACAAAGTGTATAATTGAATAAAATACTTTTACATTAATATTTATAAATGTAGAAATATAGTGCTGTATGGGGCTTGACTCTCTTCTACATATAATTTTTATCTATCATCTATCTATCTATCTATCTATCTATCTATCTATCTATCTATCATCTATATCATCTATCATCTATCTACCCTTCTTCCTGAAGGAACCCAGGGCAGCAAACAGCAAAAATTGTGCATACAATTAGCCAATGGGGCAATGTGGAGCATGTAGCTTGTGTGTATAACTCTTTTTATTATTTATATTGGCATTCCAAGCCACAAGGTTGCCATTTCTACCTTCAAATAATTTTATAAGTATAGATCACAATCGCAACATGGGTAGTCATTGCTGGCTCTCCCAAACAAGTCTGCTAGGCCTGATTTTCATAGGTCATTATTACTAGGCTCCCGAGCTCAAAATAAGCAAAATAATCATAGCCACTGCTATATTGTCTTCAGCATGCAAATCTCAGGAGTAGTATTGCTAATTCCATGAATTAGCATCATAGAAGCATAGGCATAGCTGCCAAGTTATCCCTTTTTTCAGGGATTTCCCCTTATGCTGAATAGGCTTCCTCGTGAGAAAAGGGAAAACTTGGCAGCTATGAGCATAGGATGCTGATCATGTCAGATCATTGGTCCATCTTGCTTAGCTGATAATGCTGTCTGGCATAAGATGCTCTTGTCAGACAGCTCTGTAGTCTTAACCTAACTCCAACATTTCTGCGATGAAAATTGGGACGTCCCATTCCATAATGATAATTTTACTATTTATACCCCCCCCCCCCCACACATCTCACCAGGTTGCCCCAGCCACTCTGGGCGGCTTCCAACATATATAAAAACATAATAAAACATTAAACATTAAAAAGAAAACCACTTCCCTATACAGGATTGCCTTCAGGTGACTCAGGGTTGGATAACTCCATACCCTCCAACATTTCTCCAAAGAAAATAGGAACAGCCTAAGGAAAAGTTGG